>NC_040030.1:1228799-1528799 GCF_000972845.2 Larimichthys crocea | reverse complement strand
ACAGACTCTCAAACACCTAAGACAGTGGTTCTTAACCTTGTTGGAGGTACCGAACCCCACCAGTTTCATATGCTCATTCACCGAACCCTTCTTTAGTAAAAAATAAAATATGATTTTTTTACTGGTGCACAAAATGAACCGTGCATTAACATCACCTTGTTCAAATAACAAAACCAACACAGTGCATGAACTCACAACAACTTACCTCAGTGTGACTTCTGCTGTTGCCTTTGAGAGACCAGTTCAGATATGCGTGGCTTCACCTTGGCAAGTGCCAGTCTCATGTCATTTTCACAGCAAAGTCTGTTCCTTTTCTTAGTTTTTATGTCCAGCATCCTCGAAAACGATTGCTCACAAAGATATGTTGTAACAAATGGTATAAAAAATTCCAGGGCGGAGGCTCCACCGAACCCCTGAGACCGACTCACCGAACCCCTAGGGTTCGATCGAACCCAGGTTAAGAACCACTGACCTAAGCAAACTCTATTTGCTGATGAAGGCCATGAGATGTCGATGATAGCTCCGGAAATGTTGGTCAAATGACCTTGAGTTGAGATTATGAGTGTCAAACTGGCACAGAAATTGGGTTTTTGATCAATATTTTGACTCTTCGGAGGGTCCAGACCTCGTGTTGGGAACATGCACACATTTCAGTCAATATTTTTAGATCTGAAACAGCATTTAGACCTCCATCGTGTGAAAAATCCTAATCATTTGGTGACAGTGTTCTAAAATACAGCCTACAGCACTGTTTACAAGAGTGTCTGAATTTTCTAGAAACATCTTTGAGGGCAGAGTAAATCCCTTTGTGTGGGAAACAAGTGCACTTAGCTCCTGACTGGATATTGTTTTTAAGATTTTAGGGCTTAAAAAAAAGGATTAACTTGCCATGACAGATAACTCTGTGTTGTACCTTATTATCATTGTATACCTATACAATTATGGCAGTTAAAGCAGCAAACTATCATTAGTGAGAACGAAGAAGATGTTAGAGAAGGTTTCGAGACGTCAACCCCATGAAGGAAAATACCCACAACAAACATTTGTTTGAAGATGGATTATGCTCAGTCAATTCTTCATTAGCTTTACGTCTCTTTCCTCTGGTTTGAGATAAACACAAGGGGGATTTTACTTTTCGGGCAATTTCTCCTGGCGAATGACAAAAAAACAAACACTGCAGCGGCGAGTGTGTGTATCATAAATGCTGTAAGGGGGAACAAAAAATGTGCTCCTGAAATCTGAACATCATTAATGAGACGCTCGGGCTGCCCTTGAAAGTGTTTCGGAAAAAACACAAAAGCTTCATTCAACGAAAAACCTTGAGGGTGTTAAAAAGAAATCAGATATGCTGCTTTCAAGTTCACCTGAGGATACGTGTTTATAAAATAATGAAAAATACATTTTAAAGACTTTCTCTAGCAACAAAGTTTTTTGACTCTGGTGACCTTTACGGGGTCCTTGTCCAGGCCAGAAATAGACTGTTATTGATGCGGTCCCACTTTCAAGGGGAGAGGAATGACAATGTGTCTGAACAAAAAAAAGGGTATCTGAGTCAACTTTGAAGCCTATATGTGTTGTGTGAAGTGTTAACGGGAGTTCTCACTTCTTTTATTTGAAGTGTCTGTAAGCAAATGTCAAAAAAAAGAAGAGACATATTTGTGGTATGATTATTGCTGCTCTGCTGCCATGCCAGTGGAAATACCGCTACTCTGCCTCACTCTCTCACTTCTTTTCCTTTTTTTTCCATGGAAAGCTGGATTTGGGAAAAGCCTCCTCTCTCCTCCTCCTCCTCCTCCTCCTCCAGCCTTCACATCCGGGTCAGTTGGGTTGGTTGGAGCTGGATGCTGCCTTCAGGTACCCCTCGGAAACTTGTAAACTTAGAAGTTTGGGACTTGTAAACACATCTTCCTTGATGCATGTGGCAGTTAAGATTGGTAAATAACGAATGTGTGGTAAAGTTAAAGCTATAAAATGAATTCTAATGCTAATATTTATTATAGATAGACAGACAGACAGATAGATAGGTAGATAGATAGATAGATACATGGATACATACATAGATAGATAGATAGATAGATAGATAGATAGATAGATAGATAGATACATACATACATACATACATACATGGATACATACATAGATAGATAGATAGATAGATAGATAGATAGATAGATAGATAGATAGATAGATGACTTTATTAATCCCAAAGGGAAATTAGGTCATCATAGCGGTGGTAGAGCTACAAAAACAAACTTATAAACGTAAGTCTGATTTATTATCTGCAGGTGATGGCTAGTTATTTATTGTATATATTTTATTCATATGTACTAATGAACTTACATGTATTACTCTTTATGTAGATTTATAGGGTTTAGCTCATTGGTATTATGGTTTGTTTTGCTTTATTTAAAAGTGTAACTATTATTATAACTCTGGAGTTAATTCCCTGATATAATACTGGCACCTAAGGCAATGATATATGTTCCTCTAAATGTGTATTAGTTAAGGTATAAATATAATAATGCTTGTTGAACATCAGTCACTCACACACATCTACCTAAACTCTTGTTTTGTCCATCCTTGTATATATTTTAGATTTGTATATTTTTTACTTATATTTTATATGTCATGTTTATGCTGTTTGCACAGGATATGTTTTTCTCTGTATGTCCTGTACATACAGCAGCACTGACAACAAACTTGACTTGTTTGTTCTCCAGGTCGTCGAGCTGTGTCGATTCCCGATCTTTGAGCCAGCCCCTGAAGGCGCCACAAGTTGAGCAGCTAATGCAAAGGCAGACTGATGATCCAGCTGCTGTGTGCGTGAGTGTGCGTGAGTGTGCGTGAGTGTGCGTGAGTGTGCGCTGACATGGATACAACTGGCGTTTTACTGCTGAAGCTGGACACATTTCTACAGTGTTGAGGTGACACTGTGGCTCCAAAACTTCTCCCACGGCCGCACTCATGTGATTTCCCCCCTTCTTCTTTTCTTTTTTGAGCCATGTCCAAGAGCCTGAAGAAGAGGAAGAACCACTGGACTAACAAAGTCCATGAGAGTGTCCTTTGCAGGAATGAGGAGGGGGAGCTGGGGCTGGAGTTGAAGGGCGGCGCGGAGCACGGACAGTTCCCGGTTATCGGCGAGCTTCTCCCGGGCAGAGCGGCGTGCCACAGCGGTAAACTCTTCCAGGATGAACTCCTGCTGGAAGTCAATGATACCCCGGTGGCTGGTCTCACCACAAGGGACGTCCACGCTGTGGTTAAACACAGCAAAGACCCAGTCCGACTCAAGTGTGTCAAACAAGGTGAGTTTTTCTTTTTTCTTTCTTTCTTCACAACAAACTTTTCCCGCATTTCGTACGTTTTTTTTTTCGCTAACGGTTTCCGGACGACCGTTAGCTCTGACACGCTTTTTGTGTTTTTGACAGCAGCTGTTTCTGTCTCTCTCTCCTCATTTTCTCCTCTTTAAACAAACCACGTTAAGATAATTAACTTTTTATATGTTTTTAATGTTGTTTTAAGTCTCCCCTTACGTACATATCATGTCGTTGTTGTTTAAAAAAAGGTGTTTTGGTTGTGTTGGTAGGGTCCTGTTGCTATGTGTAGCTTTTTTTAAGGGGGTGTGTTACATTTGGGGCAATCAGGAAAAAACACACTCCACTGGTACTTCAAGTACACAAGTATGAAGTATCCCAGCTGTGTATTACACCATACTGATGCAGTATTCAGTGTAATATATCTAAATGTCAACATAGGTCAACATTACAGGATACCCAGTAGTGTTGGTGTCATTGGATTGGACAAGTTCAGCACAATGTTACAAGCAAAAACCATGTGTCAATCAATATTTACACGTTTTACAATCACATATTTTATGATTTATGTATATGAAGATGGAAAAATGCATCAATTAGTAGATGATCAGAAAGATAATTGACATTAATTTTGAAGTTTTTTGTCATTTTTTAAAGCCGCAATGCCAAAGAAGGCAACATTTCCTGTAGTAAACTGATACTTGTTACTGTTAGTTACTATAGAGAAACTAATTGACAATGAAATTAATTGTTAGTTGCATTCACACAGCTACCATAGGTCAACATTACAGGATACCCAGTAGTGTTGGTGTCATTGGATTGGACAAGTTCAGCACAATGTTACAAGCAAAAACCATGTGTGTGGTCATAAAACAGTCAATGTTTACACGTTTTCCAATCACATATTTTCTGATTTATGTATATAGAGATGAAAAAGTTAAGCAAATGCCTCAATTATTGGATCCATAGTGGATGATCAGAAAGAGTTTGTTGTCATTTTTTAAAGCCACAATGCCAAAGAAGGTGAACATTAGTTACTACAGAGAAACTAATTGACAATGAAATTAATTGTTAGTTGCATTCACACAGCTACCATAGGTCAACATTACAGGATACCCAGTAGTGTTGGTGTCATTGGATTGGACAAGTTTAGCACAATGTTACAAGCAAAAACCATGTGTCAATCAATATTTACACGTTTTCCAATCACATATTTTATGATTTATGTATATGAAGATGAAAAAGTTAAGCAAATGCATCGATTAGTGGATGGTCAAAAGATAATTAAGCACTAATTTTGAAGTTTGTCATTTTTTACGGCGCAATGCCAAAGAAGGCAACATTTCCTGCAGTAAACTGATATTTGTTACTGTTAGTTACTATAGATAAACTAATTGACCATGAAATTAATTGTTAGTTGCATTCACTGTAATATTTCACATAGTTACCATAGGTCAACATTACAGGATACCCAGTAGTGTTGGTGTCATTGGATTGGATAAGTTCAGCACAATGTTACAAGCAAAAACCATGTGTGTGGTCATGAAACAATCAATATTTACATGTTTTCCAATCACATATTTTATGATTTATGTATATGAAGATGAAAAAGCAATCACATATTTTATGATTTATGTATATGAAGATGAAAAAGTTAGCAAATGCATCAATTATCAGATGATCAGAAAGATAATTAAGCACTATTTGTTGCCATTTTTTTTAAACAAGGTGAACATTTCCTGTAATAAACTGATATTTATTACTGTTATTTACTATAGAGAAACTATTTGACAATGAAATTAATTGTTAGTTGCATTCACACAGCGACCATAGGTCAACATTACAGGATACCCAGTAGTGTTGGTGTCCTTGGATTGGACAAGTTCAGCACAATGTTACAAACAAAAACCATGTGTCAATCAATGTTTACACGTTTTCCAATCACATATTTTATGATTTATGTATATGAAGATGGAAAAGTTAGCAAATGCATCCATTAGTGGATGATCAGAAAGATAATTGGCACTAATTTTGAAGTTTGTTGTCATATTTTTTTAAAGAAGGTGAACATTTCCTGTAGTAAACTGATATTTATTACTGTTAGTTACTATAAAGAAACTAATTGACAATGAAATTAATTGTTAGTTGCATTCACACAGCTACCATAGGTCAACATTACAGGATACCCAGTGATGTTGGTGTCATTGGATTGGACAAGTTCAGCACAATGTTACAAGCAAAAACCATGTGTCAATCAATGTTTACACGTTTTCCAATCACATATTTTATTATTTATGTATATGAAGATGGAAAAATGCATCAATTAGTGGATGATCAGAAAGATAATTGACATTAATTTTGAAGTTTTTTTGTCATTTTTTAAAGCCGCAATGCCAAAGAAGGTGAACATTTCCTGTAGTAAACTGTTACTATTAGTTACTACAGACTTTAATTGACAATCATAAGTCAACATTACAGTATATCCAAAAGTGTAGGTATCATTGGATGAGATGTTGGATCTTCTCCAAACCAAACCTATTTTACAAGTCCAGCACAATATTACAAGCAAATGATCCTGTATGACTGACACGTTTTTACACATTTTACAATCACCTATTTTACAATTTATGTGTATTAAGCTGAAAAAGTGAGTTATCGATAAGAGTTGGCATCGATGAGTTGATGAACAGAAAACGAAACTGGCACAAATGTTTTAATTTTTGAAGCAACAACGCCAAAAAAGGTGATTTTCTTAGCCTTCTTTTACAGTAAACTGATATTTTCTGACATTACAACAACCAAAGGACTAACTGAGAGACTCATTGACAATGAAATGAATTGTTAGTTGCAGCCCTTGATGTGTAAATGTCTGTGATACTTGTAGCTTGCTTTCTTGAAGGAGAGTAAATTGCTCCACATTTGCTTTTTAACCTTTGAATCACATGTAAGTTCAGACATTTAAGTATGCAATATTTATTATCCAATTTGTGCTACATTGAGTTGACTAAATTGGATTTGGAAAGGATATTGTATAAATATTAGAGCAAATCCCCAAGTCCCCTATTTCAACATTATAGTGGTGTCATGAGAAATGAAAAATACCATAAAGTACGATAAGGTCACAGTTGTTGAATGCCACAGACCCAGCACAAGTACCCTCAGGAATATTAGGTCTTTTTTTGTTGTTGTCTGAGCTGGAAGTGCCGTGGATTGCTTAAGCCAGTGTTGTGGTTTCACATGGAGCCAAGATTGTAATGTCCAAAGTCTCCAAAGCTGTCGGGAGACATTTCTGAATTGCAACACATGCGGCGGCAAGAACACCCGTGTTGACTCTCGCATTTTAACTCGATTCCAAACTCCGTTTAACGCTTGTCAACTCCAACTCGCCGGATGTGATGCTCTTATGTCGCGGACACACTCCTCTGGCCGTTCTGTGTCTTTGATCCTTGCAGCTAATGGCGCTCGGTGTCTTGTATTGTGAGCTGAGAAGAGGATCTACGCGGGCTCTCATTTCGGGGTGAAAAATCAGCAAAAAACCCTGTAAGAGGCTTTGGATCAAAGTCTTAGTGTGTTTGTATGTGTGTGACGGTGCGTGTGTGGGATTTATTTAAAAGGCAGCCGAGCTTATATCAAACTAATGTGCTACTTTTTTTCCCCCTCCCATGAAATATTTATATCCTCCAGTGATTGCTGGAGTGATTGATATTCTCTCTTTGCCCTGCTTGTGTTTGCTCTGCTCGTGGGTTGTTTACAGTGTCAAGTTGTTTCCAATATGGTTGATATGTACGTTAAGTAAATACCATGGAGGGGAAATGCTTTGCACTGTCCTTGCAGCAGTGGGTTCAATAACATATTTTTCACTTTAATCTGTTTCAGTATTATCACAGTGAGGCAGGCCTGGCAGATGATACGTGTCCGCATGCTCTGCTGCAGCGTCTTTTGATTTTTCGTGTGAGTGTGTAATTAAAATCTTTCTTTGCGGGAAGTCGTTTGTTTGCGGTATACTTTTATTGATGGTGGTGTTATCATGTAGGTATAGGACTGTATAAAACATGGACATAGTATCAGTGATGTCACCCACAGTGTGGTGCCTCTGGCAATCTTGACAATTCAAAAATGAGCCAAGACGTGGAGCGTCGGTGTGCCTCGGACTGACTGAATGAAGCCACCTGTCGATCAAAGCCACCATGGTCTAATTCAGCATAACTTTAAGCCTTAATATAACAGAACAGGAACAGGTGAGCTATATAAAAATTCACCCTCAGTACAGTTGTCATGAACGGACCAAAACAGTTTTTTGTACCAGGCTGTAAACATGTTTATTTCTGCTGTGAAGTTGGACATTTGAACATGGGGACTTATGGAGACTGACTCACTTCTGGAGCCAGCCTCAAGTGGAGGTTTTTGGCTTCATTTCACAGCCACAGAGATTCACTGCCAAAACATACTTAACTTAACTTGGAATATCTGTAGAGCTGAAATGATTAGTCTTAAAATCAATCAGCAGCTGCCGTAATTAATTAATCACTTTAAATCAAATAAAAATGAAATAAAATCTAGCTTCTCAATGCACAGACTTGGTTACTTTTCTTTTTTTGAATCACGTGGTGGTGGTAAACTGGATGTCTGTCAGATGAAACACAAAATCTGCAATTGTAATGGACAATATTTACTATTTAACCAGTTTATAAATAAAATAATTAATCTGAATCACCTTTATTGGTTTAAATGTGCTTAAATGCATACGAGGCATACATACAAGGACTCGAGTAGAAATAGACATTCAAACAAGGACACCAGAGCTGAACAAAGAGTGATAAAAATAAACTATTATATAAGCCTGGAAAAAAAACAATAGGTGTATGTATGCATGTGGTATGTGTGTGAATGGTAAGCGTTTCTGTGACTTGTAACTAATACACATAGTGCAAAGGAATAGGTATACATAAAGTTTATTTAATTACTTAATTGAGAACATAATCTAATTCATCTGAGCTGCAGTGATTAATAGCCAACTATTTTAATTCTCTGATTTCTGCTTCTCAAATGATCATAAAGTGATTATACAGGACATTTGAGGACGTCAACTTAACATTCTCCACCATTTTCTGACCTCGTATGGTCCAAACAACCAACAGATAAATTGAGAAAATGAAATTATAATTAAAATAATTGCTAGTTGCAGCCCTGAATGACAAATATTGGCCCCTCCAGACACACAAAAAGGTATTTTTTTTACCTTGACTATGTGTGTGGAAGCTTGACATTTGCCTCATTCTGCACTGATGCGCAGACAAAAGTGTGGTTCAAACAAACGTTCAAATGGAGATTTACACCAGCTCATAACGTCTTCTACATAAGCTCAAGACTTCCTGTGATACAATAAAAGCTTTCTGCAGCATTTACTGTCAAAAGGATCCACAGAAAGTGTTTGAGTTAACACTTAACAACATTTTTCTGTTCTGTTTGTTTTACCAGAGCTTTTCCTCCATTGTGTTTTGGACTTAATGTTGTTTTCCAACTCGGCCTTTTAGATGGTCGACAAATCACTTAGGCTGACGTCCTTTAGATTTAGATAAATATTGGTTATTGTTAAAACTACTCGAGCGCCAGACTGTAAGCAGAAAAATGTAATTTTCTCTTTCAGCGTTGGGAGTACTTGAAAAATTGTTGCGTTTATGAGCACAAAGGATAAAATAACATGCAGCGATAATAATAGTGTAGGACTCTTTTTGAATTCTGAGCACAGTTCAGGAGTGTTCTTGAGTTTAGGTGAAGCTTTTGGTAAAACTGATCCAATTGATCTATTGATGTCATGTTGTCCTTTTGCATAACTTATCCTTTGTTAATAGGAGCCTCTTCAAATAGACAAACTGCCAGCAATTAAACCTAACCCCTGCTCAGATATTGGGTTACAATGGACCAGCCACGTCCCAATAAAACAGCCATAAATTGTGCTTTGTTTTCCCTCCTTTAGCCTCCAACCAATGAACAGGGTCACTGACCGGTTTGCATGCATGGTCGATCTCCAAAGGTTGTTGATGGCCTTTTTGAATAATACATCAAGTTCTCTTTTGCAGCGGGTCGCCGCTTCACAATGTCACAACTGTATAAGTGCCGTCCCTTTCTCCTGGGAGATCTTGTCCGAATTGCCAACTTTCATTACGATCTTCTCTGTAATTAAAGAAGTCAGGTAAAACGTTATTATCCCATCAGGGGAAAATTGGTCGCAGCCAGGCATAATGCAACAATCTTCACAGAGAAACAACGGTACAAATCGAGACAAAAAAACAGCTGAATGCTGAATACATAAAGTGCTTAGATGCAGAGATCACATGTGCAAATTCAGGCTACTTATTGCTGTGTAAACAAAAGAGACTATATGTTTTTGTCCTCTCAGCAGGAGCCCTGTATCTACAACCAGAGGGTAGGAGCTCAGACTCCCCTCTATGTGTGGAGTGATCGGGACAGTCCAACATTGGCATCTGTCTTCTTTAAAACCTGCCTGTAGTAGAGGTCAGAAAGCTGCAGCTGACTCACCCTAAAGATTTTACTGGCCACTTTGACATGGCGGCCAGGCCTATTCTTACTCCCAAACCATGCAACAATACAGGAGGACAAAACAGACTCAGTGAAACTTTTATAAAACAGAGTCATCCTTGTAGTTCAGGCTTCAAGAGTACATTTTTGTTACGTAGTACAGGATCTCTTGGATGTTTTTAGGAACTGAATCTACATTTGGTTTGAAGCTCAACTTGTTGTCAAACATGGCACCCAAATACTTGTGACTTTCCGCCATTGACAGTATAAAAAAATGGATGCCACATGTGTGACATCACCCATAGGTCTCTGAATAGCCGATGTATAGCTAAAAATACGTGCCACCGCTTTGTTGGTAGTCCTGCCTCCTTTTTCGCCTCCCAGCTAATCTAAAAATGGCATGGATCATCAGCGGACCTGAGGCCTGGTTGCTCAAACAAGCCATCTGTAAGGGCACCCACCTGTCAATCAAAGCGGCCATGCTCTTAATCCTGCATAACTTTAGGCCTTAATATAATCTGAACAGGTGAGTTATATTAAAATCCACCCTCAGTACAGTTGTCATGAACGTGTAAATTAGCTATAGAGACCAAAACTGTTTTTTGTACCAGGCTGTAAACATGTTTATTTCTGCTGTGAAGTTGGACATTTGAACATGGGGACTTATGGAGACTGACTCACTTCTGGAGCCAGCCTCAAGTGGACATTTGAGGAACTGCAGCTTTTGGCACTTCTGCATTGACTTCACTTCACAGTCACAGAGGTTGCTGCTTGGTTTCCACATGAATTTCCCTTCCCCTCAGTCTTGATTAACACTTTTTTTTTCTGTCATAGTGATCACATGAATCACATTTTTGTATTGTAGCACTTCTGTACCCAACGCCTGACATCCTAGGGCAGTATCCCCTTTTACACTTAACAGTATTAGGCCATTTATTAGTCTCTGAGGTGAGGATTAGATTAGATTGTCACTGGTAATCAGGCCTGCCCTGTAGTATTTAGGATGTAATGAGGATCTCCACAAAACACTGATGGGTTAGAAGAGAACACAGGGCTCAATTACAATCCCAGGGACACGGTGGATTCTCATTAGAGCAAGACATTAAGGAGAATGTAAGGAAATGACTCCCCCTGTAGATCTGATGATGTAAAGGTCAGAGTTGAACATTTTAACCTTCGTAGAGCTCTGATGTACTTTGTATTATATACTTTATATATTTATACTTTACTAATGCTTTGAATGTGCGTGCATTATCATTTCTGTAGGGATGCACTGGGTCGGTATTGGAGCAGTTAGTGACCTTTTTAAGCAGATCAGGTAACGGACCTATCAACATTAGATACAGTCCCTTTGTCAAAGTCATTGTAAAATTCACTGTTTCAGCAAACAGTTACAGTTGTTACGTCATGGAGGACAGCAAAGCCTGCCCTCATGTTTGGTATAAGCAGTATTTGGAGAGAACAGGTCAGATGGGATCCTTCATATACTGAAATACCTCATTGCATTGCTTGTGCACATGCTTAAATGAATGTTATGTGGTTGGTAGATGAAGCTAACCCCAAGATTGCTGGAGGTAAGGTCAGCACCAACAACAATGACGGAGAGTTTTAGAGAAAGCGATGAAACTTGTCGCATCTGTTGCCACCGTTTTAAGCTTGATTGTTACATTATAGCAGCGGTTACTAACCTTTGGCTCATTTTTGTCAAGGAACAACATGAAATTAAACATCTTTTCAACAACCTTTTCCTAAAACCACTCTAGGAGACCTTTTAAATATAAAGACAAAGTCTAAAATGCGACAGGTCTCAGGAAACTCGAAAAACATGGCAGATTGTTTTACCACTTGACAGAATTGAAAGCAATACTTTGGTGGCACCTAGAGATGATTCAACCCTTATCTGCTGCTTAGTGGATATTTCTTTTTAATCCTCCAGGTACACACAAAGCATGCAGGCGAGTATCGTGCATCATATTTGCATTGCAAAGTGGGTAAAAGGCGAGTGTGTGAGGAGCTTTACAAATCCAAATCGCTCTTAACTCAGTCTTACCTTGGATAATCTGCATGAAGAGTGAAAATCCAAACTGTCGCCTTCTCTGTAATTCATAAATATCGCTGCCAAAGCGTCAAGATAAATTAGCTTTACATCATATTCCCTGCTCCTTCCCCTCCATCTCTCTCTCTCTCTCACATCAGTTCAGTTTCCCAATTCAGCCCCAGTGAAGGATTAAATGTAGCCAGCTATGGGGGCTGTCACTGCATCCTTCACTGGCACTGCTGTGAGGAGCTCTTACTGTAGCTGTACATCACTGTGGCTTCGAACTGTGTGCTGTGAGTGGTGTTAGGCGCAGGTAAAAGCAGACATTTCCAGGTCAGCCCAAGGCAATCAGCATGCTCGCCGGGATGCCCACTTAGTGCTGGATGGTGTTGGGGAAAGTCATTACAGCAGCCTGAGCACGGGGAGCTTTAGCAAGGCAGAAATGGCAGCAGTCATGTCAGTGCCTTTCTAGTCTTTTTTAAAGGTTGTTTTTAGCTAACAGCGAGGCTCAAGGGACAGCGGTGTCGTCTGTTGCTCCACCACTTTGGTCTCAGAGTTGAAAAGTCTTGGTCTTGGATAGATTGCCTTGAAATTGTTGGAGACATTAATCGTTCCCAGAGGACGGAGCTTTAATGGCTTTGGTGATTTATCTATCACCCTGTGTTAACATTTTAAATGCTGCATGCAAAAGAAATGAGTTTTAACGTCCAGTTGTAATAAAGTTTATTCCTGACCTCGGAAATGACTCGTCGACCCACAATAGGTCTATTTAGAAGCTGTTCTGGAGCTTTCAGTCATAAAACATGGTCTTGATCAGCAGATTAAGGCTGTCTGTTGTCTTGAAAATTTGCCCGCCAGACTTTTTAACTTGCTCTGCTTTATGTGCTCCTTAATATGTGAATATGCTACGTAGTTGAAGTGTTCCTCTTTTGCCTGTTTTTATGAAGTTTGCACAGGGTGTTTTATTTTGAAAATTGACAGGATTATTCGCTGAGCGGAGACCCGTTTCTGGGACGCTTCTGAAAGGACAACAGCGTTTGTGGCCCAGGTTTTAGGAACTGTTTTAGAGAATTTGTCATGTAGTCAATGATTTCCTTTTTTGAATATATTCTTTTTGAGCTTTATTTGACAGATACTGCTGATGAGTGACAGGAAAGAGGAGGGATGACATGCAGCAAAGGGCCACGGGTCGGAGTTGAACCCTGGGCCGCTGCGGCAAAGGCTGAGCCTCTGTACATGGGGATAACGTTGATTCAACGACGTAAACTGTACTGTAAGATTAGATTGAGGCTCCAAAAGGAAACTTGAAATATGGCTAATGAGCTCAAAATGATGTTGAAAGATTCCATACTCTTTATGACCATTTTAATGTGGGTCTTCTTTTTTAATTCATAACTCATAGAGTGTGCCACTTGGACACTTTTCCTACATCCTACCGTAGTTATTTCTTGGGTGTTGCTCTTTAGTTTTGCTGAGCGAGGATAGTGAGGTTCCAGCTTTATTGTTGACATTTCAACCAAAAGTCGTACTCGACTGAGGATTTGGCCGAAACGTGGCCGATAAATCTATATCTAAATCTAAATCTAATAAAGGAACTGTGATTTATTTTGCTCATAATACCCTGGTCTTTAAGTCTGTCTCTGTGCCATTTCATTAAGGCTTCCATGCGGCGACTAGACCGACACAATAATTTGATTTTGGAAAATAACGAGAAGCCTTAAAACTTTGATTAAAGGAGATCATTTGCCCCGTTGTAGCACTGCTTTTGATTAAAAGTTGTATTTATATATAAAATATATATCTCTCGATATTACCCTCCATGTTTCTATCTTATTCCGTCTTATTCAAAGGTCTCCACTTGCAGGAATACCGTGCATGACCCCAGCCCTTGCATAACGATGTGTCACGAACATCCCACACCAATGCTGCTCATGCGGTGGCTGAGTCACTGTCTTGTGAACTGCATGCAGTGTGGCTGGAAGCAAGTATGTTAGAGCAGAAATGTAGGATGAAGTCATTCATATCAGCTGAAGCAGAAGGTTAAGGTCATCCTTGTTGAGTCCAGGCAGGAATCCCGAGCACATAAATCCACACAACAACAGAAACAATTCATGAAACGACACCAGCTGGCTCAAGGGAAAACCAGCATGTTATGACACTATCAAGTCAATGGCGCGTGCCCGTGTAATGGAATGACTGATGTGAACGATAATGAGTTTGGACTGGTCACTGGCTGGTGTTGTTGCGGCGTGTTCGTGGGGGGGGGGGTTTGAAAGATGGGACGGGGGCAATCCCTGAGAAGTTGTGTCGAGTCAGACACACACTGTTGCGTGGGAGTGTGGTAATGATTCTCAGTGCAGTCAGACCCATCTGTCTTCTTGTCAGGGTCCCATTGAGAGTGTTAAGTTGCACCAGCAAGTGTAACACAGAAAGTGTGATGCACATACGCGCACATAAAGAGCTGCTATCCTCCAGTATGCTGCATGTGTGTATATATTTGTGTGTGTGTGTGTGTGTTTGTATCAGCGTATCCCCGGGGCTTTTGCACCACTTACCACATGCTGTCCAATCATGCCTGACAGAGGTTTGGTGGAGAGATCCTGTTGTCGTTGCCTCTGTTACACTGTCTGACTGCCAGGCTCACCTCTGGGGACAGGTAATGATAAGGCACACACACACTCTCTCACTCTCACTCTCTCTCACACACATATATAACTACCTTTCCCTCCTTGTCAACATCAGCCATCTGTTGTGGCAAGAGGAAGTATTCCAAGGACTGAGAAATGGGGAGGCTGCAAACTTTTGTGTGTGTGCGCCATTGAATTAACAACAACTGAATGTGTCAAAGAATCAGCTCTTTATTCAAAGTGCTGTTTTTGTTCTCTTCATGACCTTCCCTATCTTATCCAAGTTCAGTGAACGAATGGTGTCTGTAGTGTAAAGAGACTCAGAATAGAGAGGAGCTCGTTACCTTTTCAGTAAAATGAATTATAGACAAATGAGAGACGGTGTGTACATACAGTAATCTGTTTCTCTAATCCTCGCCTGTCTGCTCGGGTTTATTTAAGTGCATGTACAGTTTGTCATTCAGGTTGCTACTGAATGTGAGTGAAGTAAGAAGCTGTCAGGTTTTTTTTTGTTCCTCACCTGCTTTGGTCCTTAAAAAAAAGCTATTACAGCATTTCTGAATAGACCTGTCATATACAGGCGCACATGATGTATGGCAGCACACTGGATTTATATCTGACAATTATTTAAAATAACACAAAAGAAATGACATTAGGTCAAAGGTTACCCTAATAATAATTACCGTAACCCAGAAAAAGTGTTGCCTTTTATGTACTTTATACAAAGTTGCCCCGTTTGTAAAGATATGGAACAGAAAAAGCAGCAAATCTTTCACACAACTCGACAGAGGTGGAAGTGATTTTGACAATCTTAAAGAAGATTCTACTTGTAGATCCGTGAAGACGTTTCGTCCCTCCTTTTTGAAGACGTTTCTTCAGTTCTGAACTTCAGTACAGAACTGAAGAAACTTCTAAAACAAGTCCAGTTACCCCAGATTTGACCCTTCTTGAAGAAAGATCTGGTTGACTGGTGTTTTCAAGCAACAAGACTAAGAGTCAGCTTGGCAATACTGAGCTTTTTCATGAATGAAACCTAATGACTATTGGACGTATTGGACTGATAATGGCACTCGAGGATCACAAAGTCATTAGGATTCATCCTCTGGAGACAATGAATGCCTGTGATAAATTTCATGACAGTCCATCCAGTAGATTTACTTCAGTTGTATTGTTATTTAAAAATGTGTTAGTTCACTGACTGATTATTTCAGGCAGAGCGTGTGATTACAAACAGGTGTAACATTTAGTTTTTCCAGATGGCCCGGCATCTTTCACTCTGAGTAAGTTTGAGCAAATGATTCAGAGACTGAGTAAGATTAAACTTCTCATTCAACACGCCTATGCTCTGTTTGAACAGCACCGATATCCACATGTTGGCCACACTTAAAGTGCGAGCAGCGAGGCTGTGTGTTTACCTGCGTGTAGCCTGATGATTGATCGATGATTCTGTCAATTAAAGCTGTTTTTGTGAATTTTAATGAATAAAAAGACAAAGCCGATGGAAGACTCATCAGTTTACTGAAGAGCTTGATGTTTTCCCTCACTGACATTAACATTTCAGCTATCAGTGTGTATGCATTGCATTTTAAACATCATGTAATAAATGATTTACTGAATGACACCAGGCATTTTTCTTACAGGAGTGAACATTTGTCCTAAAAAGATGCTGTTATGTTTTTGTCAATGACACCTCTTTTGTCCCAAAGATAAGGTGATTCTTCTCGTCTTTTGTGACAAATCGCTGTTGTCATCTTTCGTCAAGTTTGAGTTTTTCTTTGCATGTAGAGCAGTCTTGTTTTCACCCTCCTTCAGGCCTCGTCTTCATCAAAAATCAATCAAAGTCACAAAGAAGAATAGTGCAGACCCAGCAGCCCTGTGGGCAGATGATGAAGCCAGAGTAAACATCAGAGTTGTGAAGCTGTGATGAATCACAAAGTGGCTCCGGATCGCTGTTGTGCAACTTGCAAAATTTGATAGGTGCACCCCCTCTGGATACCGGAGGATTTTCTTATAGAGGGCGATGTTGTAAGATTTCATATATCATTTTGGGAAAAGTTAATATTCCTACACCCTCAAACTGCCAGTGGTATGAATATAAATGAGATCTAAATGGGATATTTTGGAGTGAAGGCACTGGGGAGGGTGAAATTGGCTGACCTGCTCACACAGAGAAGGGAATATTAAGCAAACTCCTCAGCCCACACTGGGTGTTGCTGATTCACCAAAAAAGGGAAGAATCAATACGGAGCGATTAAAGCCTTTCTGAGAGCCGCGGTGGTTGGTCTGTCCTTCTCTGCTCGTCTCTTGGCAAGGATCAAACAATCTTGTTTTTTCGATGAGTTGGTGTGAAAGAAAGTGGTTGCATTCGTGTCCACTTCAGTATGTGTGCTTTTGATTAGGGTTGGACCAAGATGGATTTTTGTTGGATAATCGCATCTACAAATCATGAACACACAAAAAAAATCAATCACCAGTTGATGATCCATGTAGAAGACATGGAAATAAAGGAGCACCATTGTTCTTATATTGTAGGTTAGTAACTTCTGATTGTTGTATGTTAAGCAGTAGCTCCAGCATCTAACTCCTCATAAAACCACAGATTTTAGTTTTTCATGATTACACTTGCGTACAGTTTATACGAATATAACTTGTCAATCAATCTTCTCTATTCTCTATTTCCCAACAATTCCTTTTAAACCGTGAAATAAAACCAGTGACGATACCCCAGGCATCAAACAATCTGATCACAATCCTTGTAAAGAATGCAGCGATATTGATCGATTACATGCAAGAACTGCAGTCCAGAAGTGACAGAGCTGCAGTTTGTGACAAGATAAAGAGTCGGCAATAAGACTGTAAATAAGACATTGATTTACCGACAGACACTATCGATCCTACAAGCAACAACACAGACACATTATTATCACGTGTTTATTCAATAAAACCTGCCACTGTCTTAGTGTCTATGCGCTGATCACATCTGTCTTAATCTCCCGCCTCACACTGAGGATTCATACGTCCTTGAGGCCAGTTCTGTCTGTGGATATTTTTTTAGGATTCCTGTCAAGCCCTATACTAGCTTTCAGCTTCTCTTTAGCAGCCGCCCCTCCACCCAGTTAGTTTTGCCTGCAGCGAGGTCACCTCCAGCTGCTTGAAGCCAGCTCACATCATCACTCCTGGGAGTTTAACATTTTTTTTATATGCAGCACTGTCTCCCACCTTTTCTCTCCCCTCTTCTTTGTCTCCCTCTTTCCCATTCACGCTCTCATTTCATCCCGTTCTCCGCCGGGGAAAGCGAGAGAGACGTGTTTAAATAGGTTCAGGAGATGAAGAGTCTGTCCCATGTGCTCGCAGACATTATTCATGCCTTACTAACTGTCAGCCAGTGAGCGAGGGACCTTCTGAAAGACAGCCTGGCCATGAGAGAGAGAGAGAGAGAGAGAGAGAGCGACACACCTGATGCTCAATAGATGCCGAGAAAGCACAGAGAGGAGAGAGGGAGAGGAAGGAGAGTTGACAGACAGCGAGAGGAGAAAGGCTGGCACTCTGCTTTTCACACTATTCTGGTTTTAATTCGATTGACAAGCACAGCAGCACTGTTTTCTGTCTTCTCTCTCGGTCCATCAGATAAAGAGACACAGCTCTGGGCATCAGCTTGCCTCGTTTGCTCCTTGATCCTCCAACAGATTCGTTTTTTAAAAAAAAATTGTCTTTGTTTTAAGTCGTATATGTTTTAAAGTGCCGTTAGAGTCCACTTCACTGACTGTGGTTATTTTTTTATTCAAATGAAAAGCTTCTTCTAAAACAACAAAAGACGCAGTTATGAGATTATCTGTTTAACATATGAGGCATAGATTAATCTGCTAAGAAATAATAAACAAAAAACAAAAATCAGATTGTCATCCTGGTCGTGTTGTCTATTAGAAATACAAGTTTAGAAGCAGCCTAAGCAAAGACTTAATTAACTCTTTAGACTGATAAATTACTTTATTGCACATGATGCATCATAGCAAAGTTGAAGAAATATGACAGCAGTCTACTGCAATGAACAGTGGACTGATTGATTAGAAGAATAATGGCCAATTATTCAGATAATCGATGAATTGTTAATGTAATTTCTCTTTCAAAAATGGCAGAAAATGCTGTTTTCAGCCTCTCAAATATGAGGAGATGTTTTTCCCTGGTTTATATCATATTGAACTTTTGTGTTTGAGTCTTGGACTGACAAAAGATAAAGACATCACCTTGGACTTTAATAAACTGGAATGAACAGTTTTTAACTATTTTCTTCCATTTAAAGGTCCAGTGTGTAAAATTAAAGGGGTTCTATTTATACAACATGGAATATAATTAGTGTTTAATCACCTACAAAATAAGAATATTTGTGTTTTTTGTCTTTAATATCTACAGATGTCACGGGTCCTCTTCCACGGAGTCCGACACATTGACAAACTAAACACACCATATTTTCTTTGTCACGCTAGAAGGCAAAGGGTGACACTAGATTCCACTGAATCCTACACACTGCTCCTTTAGTAGGCCAAATAATTAATCTAGAAAATAATGGGCAGGTTCATCGCTGATGAAAACAAATGTTAGATGCAGCCAGTGCAATTAACAAAATTATTATGTCATTATTTTAAAGGGTTGTACAGGAACGTCCCCCATGACCGAGTCTGATGAGCGAGCATGAAGAACCGAGCTTCAGTTTAATGAGTAAAACGAGTAGCTACAGACATATGAATATATCACAAGAGAAGGAAATGAAAACCAGGGTTTGCTTTAAGTTTCTCTTAAACGTCAAACCAACTGATTGTTAGAGGAATAAGTAAAGGATGAGCAGAGTTAATTATGCAGCTTAGACAACACATTTAATTCCTCCATATGCCTTTTTGAGTTTATTGTTACACTGTTGTTTGAATTATCTAGATCTGGAGCAGTATATTAAAATAGCCTGAAACATAATATACAGAGCAAGACTGGGAGAATGCTTTGTGGTGCTGATTGACACAAGTCCTCGAAACTGAATGCTGAAATACGTCAGCCGTAACATTACGACCACTGACAGGTGACGTGAATAACACTGATTACCTCGTTATCATGGCACCTGTCAGTGGGTGGGTTATATTGCACAGCAAGTGAACATTTTGTCCTCAAAGTTGATGTTTATAAGCAGCAAAATTTGGACAAGCATAAAGATTTGATCTCCAAAACTGTAGATCTTGTGCGGTGTGTTTTCGGTCTGCAAGTGGTCCAAAGAAGGAAAAGTGGTGCGGTCCTATCCAGCAGACAAACTACTGCATACTCCTATGCTTACATTGCTGAAAAAGTAAACGTTGGTTCTGATAGAAAGGTGTCAGAACGCATCACAAACCAGCTGCTATGGTTCAGGTTTGATCAGGTTTAGGCACAATCATGGTCACAGTTGGAAGAAACCGGCATTGACTATTGGTTGGAAGGGAAGCAAACAGTTACATTTGCAGAAGTAGCTGACGTTTTGTCGTCCTGATTATATTTAAGTGGTTCAGTTATTCTTCTAGTGAAATGAATGAATGGACTGTCTCTTCTTTCCCAATAGAAAACATTAGTCATCGTTGTTCTTGAAAGGCATGTCATTACCCAAAACGCTGTCATATTCTTGGCATTTGAATATTGAGTCAAAATGTTTTAACATTTGAATATAAAAGTTATTTCCCATGAAATGTAATGAGGTACATTTACTCAAGTCCTGTATTCAAGTACAAGTTTGAGGTACTTTTTTTATGCAACTTTCTACTTTTACTCCACTACATCTGAAGACTCAACCACCTTGATTTCAAAGCTTTACTTTTCATACTACACTTCTTCAAACTCTTTCTGTCCGGTGGAAACTTGTTAACCAAATTTGGTGATTTTTAATTAGAGTTTTTTCTGATAAACTGAAGGTTTAAGTGTTCCTTTTTATGGTTTGAGAAAAAAAAGTTCTCCTCCTTCTGAAACAAAATGTGGAGATCTTAAACTAAAGTAAATTGAAAAACCCTCCTGGATTTGCTGGAAAATGTTGAAAACGGCTCATTGAGCTCATGAAACTTTTGTGTTTCTCATCCAGCAGTATATAGAGTAGTTCAAATGAGCTCATCTACAGCAGTGAGTGCAACTTAAACATTGATGCAGCAATTGTATTCATCCAAAAACAGCATATATAATAGAACAAGATGCAGGAGTTTGACTTGTAGTGTTTGACTTGGAGTATTTTCAGAGTGGTATTAGTGCTAAAGGATCTAAATACTACTTACGCAATAATCCACCAATATGCAGTTTAATTGTAGATGTCAATTATTTAAAGTTTATGTCTATTTTTCTAGTTTTTGGTGAGAATGAAAGAGAGTGGTTTGAAACTTGGCACAGACTCGGTGAGATTGTCTTTTATTTTTTGGCAGCAGTTGGACGATTAATCTCTCAAATGTGTCACGCAGCAGTCAGACCTTTTAGTCTAAATCTTCATCTTTAACCGCTTCGCTCTGCACTCTTGACGTTTGCGTCTGGACCCAGGTGACACATTTACGACCACAAAGAGCATTGCAGGTCGAGGCGAGGATGCCGATGCCAGGGATCATTAAACTGTGATTCACAGTCTGAAGAAAAAGGAAGGAGGAGTCGGGTACAAAAAGAGGAAGATATCGCCACTGACTCACCTTTGATTGTAACGACAGCATCTGTGTGTGAGAGGCTACATAATGAAAAAAGGTTAATTGCGTGATTGATCGTTAGTAAATAAATTGAGGGGGTAGGTCACAGTGGAGAAGGTGGGAAGGTACGTAACTCTAAACAATTTCAGGAATATTCTGCAGCCTAATGAAGAGAACAAAACGTGTGTGGGGTCAAGTGAACACAGTAAACATACAGTAAAAGTCCAACAAAACTTGAGGGATAGTGGTGATGTTATGACTGATATTGTAACACCGAAAATACACTGCACAGCTGAATTTATGCGCCGTGCTCCGGCGTCCGTGAAAAATAGAGGCTCTGCGTATGTGTTGCGGAGGGCTGCCGGTCGCCGCAGTCGGATTACTATTAGTATTTGTTAGTTTCAGTCATACGATAAACTATAGTCTTGGCTGCAGTTATTTAAATTTAAGTTAATGGAAGTTTGAGTTTTACTCAAATCTAAATTGACCTTTTATTAAAAAAACAAAATTACTGTTTGTACAAAGGAAATGTATCATGAACACTAAAGATGGACTACTTTGAGCAATGAAGTCAACAACGGTTTGTATGAAATCAGTTGTGGTTTTTTGCACTCCAGTTGTATTTTTCTTTTTTACACTTTGCTTCGAATTAGGGCAAAGTTGGAGGTTAAATCGATCTTTGTTAGAAGCTCTTGGTTGTCTTGATGCCAGAGTAGTAAAATAAGGAAGAATCTTTGGGCTGTCGGCCACACTTTGCCGTGTCCGTGCTCTGTTCTGAATAACCCAGAGCTCTTGGCTGTTATTTTCTCTCCTGTGCTTGCTTTCTTTAAACATTGATTTTATGCTTCAGGAGATTTGAGCATGCTGAAAATATGCTGTCCAGAATATGCCGTTTGACTTTATCCCCACAGCGCGGTTGAATCAGACGTTGTGTGCTTGGTGCTTGTAGTAGAAAGCAAACCTTTGGCTTTGACTGTTGATTGAAAAGCTCATCCCGCTCCTGGCTGATTGTCCAGAATTTCAAAAAAACAAATTTCTTTACATTTTATTTCAGATAAAAGCGCATTTACAACCAGTGATGAAGAGAGCTGTTAATGTAGAACACTCTCATCCACCCCCAACAAGTTCCCATCACCCTCAGGCAGCAGAGCCATGCTGTGAAGGGGACTCGGCAGCCGTCTGGCGTCACATCGTCCTCGTCTCTTCCACGTGTCTCTGCAGAATTGCTGTTATTCACCACAAAGTATGCAGTAATTAGACTGAGGTCAAGGGAGTGTGTGGCCTCTCTCCCTCCTGTCCCGATGCAACATCATTTAAGAAAGTGGCACGGCAAGTGTTGCCTGACTTCCAATTAACAAAGAAATGCCCCAATTCTTCACTCCTGTCACTCCCGCCTTGCTGTTTTCACTATATTCATTAATATTCCCTTTTTCCGACTCCCTCACCCCGTTCTGCTTTTCCTTTTATTTTCTTCCAGTGGGGGGAAAAACAGACTTAAATGAAATTTGGAGAATGAAAAGAAAATTGAAGGCACAATCATCGTTGTCGCTCTCTCTCCCAGTGAAAGCTTACTTCTCGGGATTTGTGCCTTTTTTAGTCTTTTCACTTGAACTACATTAAAAGGTCACTGTTTACAGCTCTCCTGTTACTCGTCTAGAATTAATCCTACCTGGCACACACGGTTTAAAGTGACTGCACTGACCACAAAAGTGGCTACAGTTGATGTGCTGAATAAGAATTTTTCTTCCATTATCGCTGCTCTATGTAATGAGGCTTTTGTTCACTTTCTCTGATTCACTTGGGTCAAACTGAATTTTACCACCTCAAAGGCATTCTTTGCATATTTTATATGCAGTCTTCATTTTCTTGGGCCATAACTTTGCAACCTCATTGCATCAAAGAGCCATGGTTTACCCTTTACTGGTTTTGAATAATGCAGTTTTAATTCTAAATAATGCGTCAGTCTTGTTATTTATCTACGCAGAGATGGGAACTTGTTGCCTTTTAGCAAAATTCTGAGGTGGCCCCCTTTTTATTTTCTGTTGCTTTTAACCGAGATGCTTTGATCTCACCTGCCAGTTCTTACGGGACGCAAGTGATTCACTTCTCCAGGCTTTGTAGCCGACTAAATATGATGTTTTGCGATATGAAATAGTGTCTTTCACCTCAGGTTCGTGATTTTCTCACAGTAGTTTCCCAGATTGGTACATCCCAGATTGGTACATCTCAGCTTTTTGTCTGTGCGCTAAGTCTGATGTGTGCTTTTGTCAAATGATCCCAAGTGACACAATGTGGTAAGTGAAGTTTTACCGTCAGTCGTCTTCAGCACATTCAGTAGACACGCCCACACAGTCCAATGAGAATACTGCTCATTTTTACCTGATTTTGACACCTAATTTCATAAACGTTTAGATATTTTTAATCATTCAAATTTGTCTGGGTGGTTAATAACGCTTTCTTCTTTGGTCTGACAAACTTGTAAGACTTACTTTACGCTGACTTTACAGCAGGCTGATCAAGCACTTGTGGCTACATCTGACAGTTTCGAACTGTGACTTTTCCTGTAGATAAGTCCAAGAAAGTCTTGCCTTATACCGTACATTCTTTCTTAAAGTTTTGGGGTCTTTTTCATCTTGGTAAATGAGCTCCTGGACCTCAGTCCAGACCTCATAAGACAGACATCGAGGACAGTAACAGAATACAGCATGTTGGAGCAGTCCTGTCTGACTTGTTTAATTTTGACAGAGCTCACGCAGGTCTGCACCTTACTGTGTTTGTTTTCTCAAAAAGTCAAGTCTGACTGCTGTGGTGGAATTTAATGTGGCTGCCGTGTAGCCCTGGCTTTTCTAAGCTCGTTAAACTGTCCAGTCGCCTCTGGCTTCAGTCCAGTGGCCCAGACCAATGCCTTTATTAGCCGCTCCTTCAATCCACAGACTGACTACTATATGAGCCTCCCCTGGTTCCTGTGGTGGACTGTATGGGTTTAGCCCGGCCAGGCTTTGCTTCTGGCCATTATGATGAGTGATGGGTCTCTATTATCCCAACTTGAAAGCAACCATTGTTATTCTGATTAGGTGTGGCAAATGAGGGCCGCATTGCTAAGCTTCCTTTCTATCTCTCCGCTCACTTTTTCTACTCTCCTACCTTCTCTCAAATCGCTTCCCTCCTCTCTTCCTGTGCCAGCGTGCATTGTGGGTGTTGTCATCCGGTCCCTGCAACACCCAGACTTCATGCAGAGAGGCGTTGTATGGTGTTTTTCCTGTATCTCGTGACTGAATGCTGCAGGAACCAGCCTTGGCGGCGAGTTGGTCCCAAATGGGAGCGCGGTGCCAGCCACAGCTTTACCATCCCTGAAAAGACGCTCGGCTAAACAGGAACAAAACCACCCTAGTGTGTGGACATGGAGTGGAGTAGTCCTGCTTTTCTTCTGTATGGGAAAGAAAGGGTTAACTGGCACCTAGCTGGATAGACACACAGTCACACACACAGTCTTAATACTGTACTGTAAAGTCTGTGTTTCTTTAAAAACACATTAAATTTGGATAATAGTTGCTGAAATGTGGAGTTAGAGGTTAGAACAGTTTTTCCAGTCCAGGATTTTTTGGGCGGTCTTAAAGGGTGACTCGATGACACGCTGAGGCCACCTTGAGCATAATCCCGCCCCCTAACACTATAATGGTATAACAACTTTTAGCGCGTTAGCATCTGTGGTTTCCATCTGCTATTTTTTACACCTGGCTACAAACTTTGCTACCTTTGACGTCCCGCAAATGCATCTTCCCTGGATGAACAGCTTGCTTACTGTATTTATTTTCCCCAAACAAGAGCCGAAGAATAACGCCAACACTCGGCTCTTCATTGACTGTTTAACGCCAGCTAGTTTCACAGACTTTCACCAGAGACAGCTGGGATTCACGGACAATCAGCTCCTTCAGCAACAGACTGCTACTCCCACTATAAGAAGGAGCGCTACCACAGGTCCTTCATTCCAGCAGCTGTCAGACTCTAACACCGGCGTGACTTTCTTCTCTAGAATTCTTACCTATGAGTAATTTTCTATCCACCTGGTGTAGACGAGCTGCTGTGACAAGTCTATCTTATCTTAACTTATCTTACAACCCCCCCCTTTTTTTACTTAATTAGTACTTGTTGGATTGTTTTTGAGTGTGATTAGATGCTTTTAAAAAAGCTTTTGAACAGCAGGGCTGCAGCTCAGGCCTCCATGGGAGAGCTGTAATGTAGTATAGTAATAGTAAGCATTTGTGAGGACACTATTAGACAGGAAGCGGCTCTGTAAATAGATCCACTCAGCGGCACATTACTGATCTAACAGCCACACACCAGAATGCTAGCTGATGGCGATTGCATTGAGAATAATTTGCTGTTGTAATTGCTCGGCGCTCAGCATCACTTTACTATTAAACAACTCCCCTATTCAGCTCGGACACAATAGTGTTGTAGAGGCTTTTGATCTGGGTCCAGGTCGCTTTACAACCATTAACTCTTGGCCCTGGATGAATCCGCATCGTTAATGTCTCTGTGACAAAGACACGACATTCAGTAAATCTGCTGCGTGTAATCCATACGTATGAGATACAGCCGGCAGTGTTTCTGGCCTACCAAAGAAATCCACTTCCTCCGGATTGTCAGAACAAATTTGGCCTCCTCTGTCACACCTACCTGTATCTACCTGAGTGGTACACACTGAGTATGCCCTCTTCAGTTAAGTCATACAGTGACAGCCTCTGCAGAACGGCATTGAGACATTTCTAAATGCTCCGAAACAGAGCTGCTCTCTTCTCTCCACTCAGGGCCTTTTCATGAGCGCTGGAGGATGAATACGAGTCCTGGCCTCTTGTCATCGCGCATTACGGTCTTGCACTGTGCGTTTTTTTTTTTTTTTACAGTTACATACTGTTTTTGTGAGTGAGATCTGGTGTGTGTGCAGTGCACGGAAGAATTTTTGGTGTCTGCTTTTGGGATTTATATATTCCAGGAAATAAAGGAAAGAAAACATCGTCCCTAACATAATTTGCACACTGCCTGCATCTTGCTAACGCTGCATGCTTTGCCTGAGAAAGTGACTCAGTCACAGTCATTGTTACATTTTTACAACATGTTATTAGTATGCCAAGGATGCTGTGTGTAGTGTGTGTGTGTGTTTTTCGGTACTTACTTTCTCATTCTCCTGCTCAAACATTGAAAATCCGCTCATCTTACAACTCTGCTGCCCTTATCAACATGCCAACAGTGTAAGTTAATCCTTGTGCAAATAAACACAAACACTCCTTCTCCCCTCCATTCCTTATTTTCACATTCATTCTTGCGAACAAGCTTCCTTCCAGTGACGTGCGCGAAGTAGTTGGGAGAGTACAGACTTGGCACACGGACTGTTGCAGCCCTGGCCCGCGGTACTAATGAGGTCAAACAGATATACACAGTTCCCTAAACAGCTCTGTCCAAGACATTCCAGCACAGCCACTGTGCAGCCTGGAGGCATTTCTACTTGTCGCGGAAAGCCAGTTTTACTGCGGTTCGGCAAATTATCACAGCAGCTCGGGCCTAAGGCGCATCGAGATTCATGTCCTAACACTGTTAAGGAAAGATGAGGATTTAGTGTCGTCTCGTAAGTTATCAGGGCCTCCTACTACTACACCCACAGGGCGGAGAAATGGCCACTTTATGCACATAAAACTCTTTACTCAAGAACCGTACTAAACTGTTTATAGCTAGCTGATGCTGACTGCCAAAGTCTACAGCTCACAGGCATTCACAGTGTTTGCTACGAGCTTGATATATCCACACAAGCTTGCTGTTTAGCGTGTATAACTTTTAGATATCTGTGTTTTCAGGCCGTCGTTTTTAATTTGAAGTCTTCTTTTATTTTGTTAAATTAAAAGTCAACACATTAACAATATCTTGGGAGTTTAGCACCATGCAAACAGATCCTCTAATCTAGTAAAACATTGCTTATTCAGATTAGTTAAATTTCTTTGATTTCTGTCTCGCTGCTTAATTAGTTGATTTTCTCTGGAGTTTAGATGTTAGCAGACTTAATTCCCCCCAAAAAGAAACCGTGTCTGTTCATGATTGGAGTGAAACACATACAGACAATACCAATCCAAGATTCTGTATTAAAAAAAGAAACACTCTACATCCTTGGAGTGCTTGACAATACGACCATCTGTGCAATCACATGTGGCCTCTTAGTCTTTGCTACTACCCGGACCACTAGATAACTAAATCCTGCACATTTCATCATCACTAGCTCTCGGCTGCGTGTTGACTTTTCAAACGAATAAAGTACTCTGCATCCCTGCCGGATAGGGACGAATGAGTTCTTGTCAGGTATATTTTAAGTTTGCTCAGAACCAACGCTTGATTTGCCAATTTCATATCACATAGCAGCCACAGAGGAAGACTGGATGATGGATCCCCGGTAAAGAGGAAACTAAATGACACGTAGCTGTTGAGCTGTTCTGTTGGGATACTTCTGGATGAAAATGTAAATGGCTCAGATACAGAATTGCGTACGCTGTTAACGAAGAGTGTAGTGATGAAGGCCTTTACTGACCCTGATGTTGTGACATGAGGACAGTTTTTGTGGGGTGGGGCCTTTAATTCATTTTATTATGCCTGCAATGTCAGACTAATTCTTTTGTTGGCATCCCTGACAAAGCCAGAAAGCACACCGGTTGCAAGGGTTGCACAGGGCCCAAATCCCCAACTTTGATTGGACGAAATGTCAATCTGCCTCAAGGCTAACACTTACAGACAGGCAAGCAGCATTTAATTTAACCTGCATGTCACTGGACCAGCAAGGAAACCCACGCAAATTACCCGTAGGACATAATGAGTATGTATTTAGGCATGTTGTTTGATGGTTCTTGACTGTAAACAAAGATATCCAATCTTAGAGGTCCACTTACTTCCTTTCCGAGATGTCATTAGGGTCTTCATTCAACAAAGATGTTACATAAGAGTGGAACATGTAAGGAGTAATCATAACCCCAGAGTCTAGTCAAGGGTTGACCACTCATCTTGGTCAGCTGATATCATAAGTCCCACATTTGAGTCATGTGATGACACCTCAGCCAGCTCCAATTGCTGAATAAAGTCCAAAAGCTTGTAAGGACACATTAGACGTTACATGTCGTGCTCCCAAAGGCCTGAAGCGCTGATGGAAATTCATGTTTCCTTCAGCCTGTCAGACTTAATGTTTTTGTGAATGTGATCTGGCGACCTCACACGTTCACAAAGCGTCAGACAAGCAGCCCACTGTAAGCTGTCGCCCTCATCTTTGTCATAACTTCTCACCACACTCTTTCCATAACAGGAGAAAGACCGCGAAGCACCTCTGGTGGGGGGTCAAACCCAAAACCGACAATTTTTTGTAACAGTAAGGAAAGTTTCAAATGTCGTTAAATGACACCTTAGCATGCTCTTTCGAAGCCAAGTTTGCAGAATCAGTCTGGAGGAGTGTCTTGTCCCCTCCTCCCTCCTCTCTGGAGTCAAAGGGAGTTACAGCCACTGGAATGTAAAGAATGCAGCTGAAGCAAAAACAATGGAAAGTAAGTGCTTATGACAGATGTGCAACCTCATCTAAGAGTTAAAGCAAACCATCCAGGCAGTATATTGTTTCCCTTCTCCTTCTGAAGAGGAGGACTGAGGAGAATTTACATGACAGCAGCAGTGCCATAAGTGCCTGCAGGAAAGATATCTGGAGGTTAAATGACAATTGCTCCATAACATATACAGAACTGAACCTCTGTTCACGGAAATAAGTGAAAATCTCCTTTCCGCTTCTCATGCATTTTTTACATTTTCAGTGTTTTTTTTGTTTTTTTTGGCTGCCTCATGTCTTAAGTCTTCCAGTAATGAATCTCTAAAATCAGGTCTCTGAGGCATGAGTTAATGATGAGTCATTCTTAAACAGACTGTTGAGCTTTAATGAGGCGTAACAGATTGCACACTGAAGCTTCTTCTTTTTTTTTTTTCAAACTTTGTTGAGCCTTTCATACTAATACACAGGAACATTATCGTGTGAAGGCTGGTGTTCACATGTCATCTTATGAATGACCTTACCGTGTGATATATCCGATCTGTAACTCTACGCTCGGATTGGTCAGGTTGTTTTATAGTTGCACATCAACACAAACAGGTGGCACTGTAAGACATCAATTCCCTGTTGTCGTGCCACTTGTAGCCGCTTTGCATCTTTGCTCCTCAGATGTTTATTGGCTCTTTGTAGCTGCATAATAACACTTTAGAGACATTAGAGATAAAATTGTCTCATCAGTCATAAGAAAAAAAGCAAAGATTAAAAGAAAGTTTGGTTTTTAGCAGTTTTTCTTTCCTTTTAGATATGTCACATTTTTCTTGCGATGCCTGGTGGGGCAGGATCAGAACGAACGCCTTAAAAGAGTACTCCAGCAATTAAATGTTACACTCCTATAACAGTTTAAAAAAAAAGTTGAAGTGATGCAGAAATAAGACTTTCAGAAATCCTTCTTCCTTGTCAAAACATGGCTCCAACATTACAGTCAATAAAACTTGACCATAAACAGCTCATTATGAGGTTTGGGTGTATTATGCAAGAAGCAGCTAATGTATCCTCGAGCAGGTCTGGTAAGCTTGCTTCTTTCTAACTCCACACCAAAATATATAGTCTTCAAACCCAACCGATGCATGTCAATTGAATGCCTCATTGTCCGTGTTTGTTTCAAGGATACACTGATACACTTTGGAGGATCTGCATTGTTGCAAATAATCAAGTATCGGTCATGGAGCCTTTTCCCCCCTCGAGTCCCTGAACATTGTTCAGTCCTTGCAAAGAAACAACAAGAAAGACGTTGGCATTCATCTCACATGGTGACAAAAGTTACTCTGATTCATGTTTAGATGCTGACGGGTGATCAGGTGGCCACATGGGATCAAGCTTGGGGCTCGCCTTTGACTGATTAGCTCTCTTCTGGCCCACATGGCCTCATCAGGGCCAACAAAGTGGCAAAAAGCCCTGGGACCCAACAATGATCCATTCCGTCTCCAGTCGCCCCCAGATGGGCAGATTAATCACCGGTCCGACAAGAGACGACTACAGGCTGCAAACTCATTAATAAGTGTTCAGCACCCGGGATAAACTGTGAGCCATAAAACAATCACCTTAATTGTTGTCAGCCCTCTTTTGTTGACTTATTTGTATATTTCTTTCAACTTCCTGCATTGTTGACTCTGCTCCCGGAGTCTCGGAGCCGTGACATTCAAGAACGATTGCATTGATTCAGGCTGAGCGATTGCCGTCGTGGGAGCGACTGTGTCAAAATAAAAATGTGCTCACTCAACTTATCTCTCCTCTCTCATTCTCCGGGCTGTGACCTCCGCTATCTCCCGCTCTCACTCTGGAGAGCAACAATGAGACGGTCTCTGGGATTTAGCTACGAGGAAATCTGCGTGAGGCGGGAGGGTTTGTTTTGCTGTTTTGCCTGGGAAGCCATTCATTCCCAGTCTTGCATTTTCTTATTGGCTTAAAGCAATTAAAATATCTTTTGCGGCAGGACCAGCGAACCCCGATTGAAGTTTGAGAGAATAGAGACAAAGGATTGGGTCTTACTGCCTGGTAGTAAATAGGGATACTTACCTATGGAATAAGGCATACATTTTGAAGGCCCTGCACTGAATGCAGAATAATGCTGCCGAGGAGAAGCGAAAATGCTCTGCATATCCCTTCAGAGTTGCTTAGCATTCAGCTTTCTGTCAGTATACCGCTGCAAAACACTACATGAGCAACTATTTCAGTCCAAATGCACTTTAATGGATCTTCTAAGTATTTTTGAAAAGGATACAATTTCTCTTCACAAAATTCCTTCCTTGGTTGTGTTGTGTTGATGATTGAATGTGTTGTTGCTGCTCAATAAAGTAGCTTCGGTGTACAGTATGCTTTCCATCACAGCATGTCATTATTTCTGTGCTCATTAAATCAGCCTGTGACACTAAGCATTATGCCCTTCGGATTGGATGTTTTAATCTCTGAACAGAAGAGACTGTTTCCGTCAAAATGAATATACTTCACTGTGAAATGAGGGAATATGTCAGAATGTGTTTTAATAGGCAATTACCATTCTTACGGAGGGGTTGTACATGATGAAACCTGTGGATATAGTGGATAAAGAGCTTTGTATATTGCTTCCAAATGATCTTTCAATACCTAGAAATCAAAAATTATGCCATAAAACAGTATACAGCACACTTATAAGTACATATTTTACCATCTTGGACAGGTTTATGATGCTTTATATCCGATGACGGCAAAGCAATGACGGAGATAAGGGATTTAATATTGGCTAGTCCAGCTTTCTCTCGACAGAACAGTCCAGTTTGTTTTTCAAATTGTCATCTTTTTTATGTCCAGCTTCCTGCCAGCGTCCACACCAGTCCCCAGGATTTCATTTAGGCATATAACATACCTGTCACCAGGACTCTAGTTTCACCCATGAGACTCTGTCAGGGCAAGGCTGGGAAAAAAAAAAAAAAAAAAAATCAAGGATTGTCACACAATCAAAGAAAATTAAAAGTGCATGTTGTAATCCTAGTTCAGTGATAAAATGATGATTCACTGCGGAGTGCCTTCAGTTGCTGTTCACCTGACAGCACGGCGAGGAGAGGTAATTATCACACTGCCAAGACGTGGAGGAAACAGTGCTGTATTGTTTGGTGCTGGATTGTTATGGCCGACCACCAAAGCGTTCTGTGTGAGACTCACTGCATTGAGCTCCAAATTTTTACGTTTGACATGAATTCAGGGTGTTGATTATCTTTTTTTCCAAAGACGAGACCCCCTTTTCTGTTTTTTTTTTTTTTTTTTTTTTTTTAACCTTGAAGGTCAGGGAAGGAATCTTAAGTTATGCTGATTTCTGCAGATTCTCCTGTGGAAATCGCCCTTCTACCTACTACCATTACAGTTAATATGACAGGTAGGCAAACAGGCAAATCTTTGGGGTCTCAATTAGGGAGGATGAGATGCTCTTCCCTCTTGCAGCCACTTTTTTGTGTGTTTCAAGGCTGATGAGGCAGGTCTTTTTAAAATCCACAAAGAATTGTCTTATCCAGGCTAACAGCGTTGCTCTTGGGATGGCGATGTCCATCTGTTCTTCCACCTTCCACCACTTCAGTCTGGATGGAAAATACTGAACAACTACCTAATGGATGTTTTTTTTGTATATACATTCACGCTCCCCAGAAGATGAATCCTACTGGCTTTAGTGATCCTCTGACTTTGCCTATAGTCATTTGCTTGACAACTTTGGAATGGATTGTTGACAGTGCTTTACAGATGTTGATGATAGGGTTGGGTGACTGGTCAATTGCCGGTTGTTGTTTTTTGTCCAATTTTATCGGGGCAATTTGTGTCATTTTATTTTGGTAAATTAATGGTCTGTCCCTAAAGAACAAGTGAGGGATGCTGCTCAGTGACAGGATTTCATTTAGTGGCACTGTACACACACACACTGAGGAGGGTTTATTTCCAACCAAACCAGGACTGGTGATTGATGGAACGGTGGAAAGACTAACCGAGATGGCTGAGTTTTATTTTGTGTCTTTAATGATGACTGAACAAGGAGTTAAGTTAATTTTAGTGTGGTAAAAGGGAGTAACTTGAATTCGGAATGTATATTTTTCATAAGGAAAATATGTGTGGCGGCACCACTGGTTCGAACCCTGGCTGGGGGTTGCGTTGGGAGGTTGTCCCATGTTCGTGTGGTTTCTCTCTGGGTACTCTGACCTCCTCCCACAGTTAAAAGACGTGCAAGTAGGTGTAAATGTGAGTGTGGATGGTGGTTTGTCTGCCCTGTGATGAACTGTTCAGGGTGTGCCCCGTCATATTGGTTCAAACCAGAAACCTTCTTGCTATGAGGCAACAGCGCCAACCACTGCACCAACGGTTGTGGGTGGCATGTGTGTAAGAATATTTCTTTTCATGACATTTTGTAAGTTTATTTTGTTCTTTTATTTAAACGTGAGGACATATCCCAGCTGAAACATCCCAAACCTAAGTCATGGTTCCAGATGGTGCACCGTAGGGACATTAGTGAGTGATCCTCCTTCCTTTTTGCAACTGTTGTAACAAATGTGATGCTGACTTTCAGTCCTCTGCAAGATGAATTAATATTAAAGCAGTGTGAATTGAAGCAGAAACTTCCCTTCCCTAATTACCACCACTGAGGTGCCCTTGAGCAAGGCCCTTTACCCCAACTGCTCCAGTGGAGCTGCTCAGTGGACAGCAGATCTGACTGTGGTTGTACTGGACAGCTTTCAGGGAGTTTCAGTGCTCTCAGTGAATAAATAAAGGTGGAAACTGATGCCATTCCCATCAGCCTCAGCTGTCCTTTGTGTTTAGCGCCAAATGTTAAACTAAGATGGCAAACATGGTAGCATTATCTGCGAAGCATGCACCTCTTCTGCATGGCTGTAGGCTCTTTTTTACATTGATTTTTCCCGAGGAATATCAAAAGAGCTTACTGCCTTTTTTCCCCATCAAACCTCCGTTTCACCCTCACTCCTGGGAGCCGGCCGGTATGTCCGTGCACTTTTCCCGCCGCTGTCATCTTTCTATCCGTGGCACTGTTTTGTCGTTTTGAAACCGAAATTTGGGTTTGGATTCAATCAAGCCGAGGTGCTGTTCTCAGCAGATCTGATTTGCAGAAAGTAGTGCATTCCAAATTTCATGTGACACTCAGAGAGGCAGACAGGTTGAGCCTGGGCTCCTAAAAAGAAAAGTGAAAATGGAGGTAGACATTTCTCAGAAGCTTGCAGGAGAGAATATAGTTTTCGGAATAATGTCAAATTGCTGCCGGCTGTTATCTTTCCATGAATACTGCATTTCTGTAACCTTTGCTGTGGCTACTGTTGTGTCGGGTTGGAGGAAGGTCATACTCGAGGAAGTTGCCTTTTTTTTCCGAGTGTGTGTGGACAGCACTCAGTTTCTTTCCGCACACATACAAATCTGAGTTGTTTAACTCAGTTGTCTCTTTTTAAGAGGCCAGCACACACCCGACACCACTGAGGTGCATTTGCATATCTTTCTTGCAGTCCAATACCTCTTCTTTTTGAAAGATAACCATTTTCAACGGTGTCTCCTTTCTGAGACGCGTGAATAACGCACAAGAGGACAGGTTTTTTTGCAACTTTATTTCATGTTGAGTCTGTCGGTAGAGCCAAAGATTTGAAGGTTGTCGCTCTTTGCCGTAACAGCTACTTTCAAAGGTCAGTCTAGTGCTTCACAGGGTTTCTTTGGGAGCGTATATGCAGTAGGTAGATAGATCATATTGCAGTACATAGGAAATTGAGAGAATTTAGATGGCAATGTGTGGAAACATCTGTAGAAGGTTTCCTGAATCGCTGAGCAGCTGGCACTTTGACTCAGCTGCTTCTGGCCCATGTCATAGCATGGCAAATCGTTTTAACTCGCTGGTAGATGTGGTAGTGTTAGATGCATCCACACACTTATATATATATATATAAGGCCATACAGATTATACAAGCTCACACACACTTAACTTTAACCTCCTCTTGACACCAGCTCAGCGTCAGAAGAACCTCCAGTCTGTTACCAGGTAAAAAAAAAAAAAACCCATCAGAACCTTCACGTATACACCACAGGGATTATAGATCATACCCTCTGCTGCTTCCTGTAAGAAGATGAATCTCCCCTCCCCTCAAATTGAAAAGAATACATATGCTGGAAGTGACTTTTCTATGAGCCTTTCACTCATTCCTCCATCTGCTCTGATTAGCTCCGCTCCCGCTTCATGAAAAGCAACCATATGAGCTGTGAAGAAACCAATCAGAAGTCTCCACGCATCCGAGCTTTTAATCCAACTGAAATTTATTTTCTTAAAAATCCCGTTTTAAAGCTCATTGTCTCAGATATGAAAACAAACAAAAAACAAGATACAGGACAAGAAATAATGTAAAAACCTGCCCTCACAAACAATCTGTATTCAAATTTGGAGCCAAGCTGCTCAGAATTCATTTTACATCCACACCCCCCAAAGCTCTGTCATCTGCTGTATTGCATGCCGACACACACACACACACATCCGCATATCTGGTAAATAACTGTACTTTCAGTGGTAATGCTTTGTCGCTAACCAAACACTTCAATATTTGCTTTGCGCACCAACTATAAGAGCTCCCTCGAGACCCCCAAAGGCGTCTGAATCTAAATGTATAACATCTCACTCTCTGCTGCTGCTGCCTCTTGCGTACAGCGTGGTCAGCCATCTCCATTTATTTCCATAATCTTCAGGCTTTGCGTGTCAGCATGCTTGTACGTATATCACCACATCATCTGTTAGAGCTGTGGGGGTTAGAAGTGATGGGAGGCTCTCATCGCATCTCGACTCAGACATAAGTAGCTTCCCGGGGTGTCGGGATGAGACGCCACTCATCTATCTCCGACCGTTACACCCGCGTCCATGCGGCACGCGTGTTTGTTGCCGTGTGTTCGCGTGCGTGTGATGGATGCCGGCGTGCTCCAGATGTTAACATTCGCATAGCTGCTAATGGCCTTTTGTTTGGGCAACGGTGGTTTATGAAGTGACTGAAATTAGCACCAAACTATATTCTGTGTGAATTTTAGGAAGGTTTGGAGTTACATAAGCTGACCTGAGACAAAATTCATTTTATTTGCATGGATGTGAACCTTTATGTTGTTGTTAAAATGTTACCACAGACCCCAGAACTGAAATATGCAAGGAAGCATTTGAATAAAACATGCATCCTTGGCACCTGCCCAAAGGTTACCTGGTTATTGTTGTACTATTTTTGGTGTAGCATTTGCGGGGACATGAAAGCCTGTTACACTTTTAATAACAGTGATTTTCTTTCCACATCTTTGTCATGAACTGTAATTCCTGAGAATACTCAGGAGGAATAACATCACACAAAGACTGCTGGTGTCCTTCTACCGAGCCTCCATTGAAAGCATACTCACCTACTGCGTATGCATTTGGTACACCAGCAATACAGTGGCTCAGAGAAAAACGCTCCAGAGGGTCATCAACACCACTCAAAGGACTGTCGGCTGCCCTCTACCAGCACTGGAAGACCTACACAGATCCTGTTGTCTTAAGAAAGCCCAGAACATTATAAGGGACACTTCACACCCTCGTCACCCCCTGTTTGTAATGCTGCCTTCAGGCAGACGATACAGAGCCATTGGTGCAAGGACAAATAGATTCAAACAGTTTTTATCCAAATCCAATAGCCACTGTGAATGCTGCCAAAAAATGATGTGCACAATGTTTTAATTTTTTACATAATAGGTGTATGCTCCTTTTAGCATATTTAGTATTTTTGATTTTTAGCATATGTTTAATTTTATTTATTTTAGTACATTTTAATGTCTCAGGTATCTTTATTCTTATTTATTCTAGTTATTTTAACACTTACTAGTCACTGTAACGATAGGATTTTATTTATGTTGCACTGACTGACTAGAAGCACTTTCAATCTCGTTGTACCTGTCACAATGACAATAAAGATCTACTCTACTCTGTTCTATTCTATGAAGCACCTTGAGTTTGTCAGGTGTTTACTCCGACGGATTAAACCAAAAAACAACATTATTATCTTGTTATTATTTTCAGGGCTGCGACTCATGGTTTATTGTTTTATTAACCTTCCATCTGTTTTCTTGATAAGTTGTTTGTTTTATGTGTTTTAAATATTTTTATTGAGCCACAGAAGATTACACATACATGTCGTTTTGTCAGTGGTCATTTCCTTTTAAATATGTATGTACAGTCATCGATATTAAACAGATGAAATAAAAGTTACTGGATTGTGTATAAGGATCAAACAGTATTAACATGATCAATAAAACATATACAGTGTATTTCAATTAATAGAAGGAAAATTAATATGAATAAAATTAAAAATAAAAGTTGTTTGTCTTATAAAATGTCCAAACGTTGAGATGAATGCCAACATTTAACAGAGCCAAATATGGTGTTTTTATATTTAAGCAATATTGCATGTGAGGGCGTGCGTTACCGTCGTTATTGGCACGACGGTGCTTCAGTCCGTAATCGTCACTCAAGTTGTAGTCCGACCCTTAGTAACGACCTAGCAGCAGAGACGATTTCTAGTCCCAGCCAACTAACGTTAAAGCTTTCTAGAGACCGAGGAGTTTCACGAAACTGAATAAATATCACACATATGAAAACTGCCACGCTAGTTCAGGCTTCCATGGACAGATTTAACTAAGTCTGTAAACTTCTATTCTTAAACTAGTAACACCATGTCAGCAACTCAGCGGGCAGCTGATGGAGGATGTGATCCAAACATTTCCAGTTCCTCCACACTGTTGTAAAGCACCATATTAGTCAACCTTTAGTCTTTAAAAACATTTTTCTCTGCTGTCTTTAACGTCTAAATGTCCGAACTACCTGTTGTTTAATGTTTGTATTATCAGGTAAACAGTCCAAAACACAAAGGTTGTGAATTTAGTATCATAGAAGACAGAAAAAATAAAAATGTTGGTCTTTTTTTTTTTGTTAAAACGAGTCATTTCTTATCAAATTTGTTGCAAAATCAATTGATTCATTGTCAACTTTACTTACCGATTCAGCTCTAGTTGTTTTTATATCCATTTATGAGGTTTCTTAATTAAGTTCCCATAAAATGTACCACATTCAGAAGGTTTAATCAAAGCAGTAGAAATGTATTGACTGATTTAATTGCGGACCCTGTGTCTAAATAAGCATTGAATCATCCGAGTGTGCGTTCTTGTTTTCGTGTCCATCCAACCTTTCCTCCTCCTCCTTCACACGAGTGCTTGTACCGCTCTCATCGCCATGGTTACTACCTACGGGGTGGGGATGGGGGGGGGCGTCCTCATCATCTTTGCGAGCAATTAATCACCCAGTAGGATGAATCCTGGTCATCTAATTACAGACAAATTAGATGGAAGTAATGCCTGAGAGGGATACGAAGGCTGTGACTGGCTAATATGATTTCTTGCGATCTCTGTTTCAATCTCTCTTCCTGCTTGTGTTTATTTTTTCCGACGCCGCGTGCTAAAAGCCGGGCGAGCCTCGCGCAAATATATTATTTTACACGCTTCAACGTATCGAACTGGGAAGAAATCTCTTGTTTTGATGAATGAAATGACCCGATTAATAGAACCTCAAACACATTTAAAGAATAACGATGGTGTGATTGCTCCAAGAAACGGTTCAATCTCATGGCAGAGCGGTCGAGCGGCGGCTTTGGGCAGTCTGAAATGTCGTCGGTTGAACCACAACATCCCGGAAAAGGTCAACGCCACTGCCGCTCTTGTATAAGGTGCTCGTTGTGGGCGTTTCGGCCATTTATTGGAGCGTTTTATTGTGTTTATCTTCAACTCCTTTAGTATAAAATACAGCAAAGGGGAGCAATAACAACTTTCCACCCCATCGTAATCAATTCTTGGACAACTTCTTTCCCTCTGTTTGCCTCTTCAGGAAATGCATTCATTCACCCGGGCCTTTCTTTTTAGAAAATAGGGAAGTAATTCATATTTTATTTTTATGTGACATTTCAGAAGTTAGGCCCTAAAATGTTCTTGACAGTTGGGTGGAAACACAGCCGGAATAAGTGAAATAAGTTCAGTCTCAGCCTGCAGGTGCTTTGCTGCCTTTCTCTGCTGAGCTCACACACTTTTCCTTCTCACACTCATAATCTATTCTCTTCTCATACTTTGCGTGTGTTCCTTCAATTAGCTGTTAATTTCATATCTGGTGTATACATCCTGCCACCCCTTCCTTGCCAGTATGGAAGCTTTACTGGGAGTAAAAGGGAGGGTACACCGTTGCCAGTGTTTAATAGGCAAGTTAGTGCTTCAAGGACCCTGTCAAAGGCTCTGCTGGTGTAGCAAAGGCACCAGCAATTACAGAAGATCCAGGGCCACGACTTCTCCTGCTGGAGAAACAGAAAAGATGTGTGTGTGTGTTTTGAGATTGTGTGTGAATTGATGCAATTTGTTGTGCTTTTGTTTGTAGATGTGTGTGTGTGTGCATTCACCATGCCAGACACTCTGCTGTGCTCATCCCACTATGAAAGCCCTGTAGAAACAGGGCAAGACGCCCACTCTCTCTCACTAAGAATAGTGTGCAGCTACAGTGATGTGCCATGTATTCAGTGTGCAGTTGTTTCTCGGCGCACAGAGGGAATAAAACTTGTTGGCTGATGGTTTTGCATCTGGGTCCATTATGGAGGAGGATGTTGGGTTTTTTTTATTGGCTGCATTTTGTTCTGTTGTAGCTGTTAGTGCTGTTAGCGGTGAGACAGGCAGGACACTCGAGTCTTTCCACACCAGGAAAACGAAAGCATCAGACGTATGTTAAAACGATTAAAACGAAAAAAGTCACACATCACCAACTATTTCACTGATTTAGGTGAAATTGGATCATATTTTATGCAGAAAATGTTTTCTGCTTTCCCCTCTGATGTCCTCCAGCTTCTCCGCCTCAACTCTTTGTGATTTACAGAGTTTCCTGTTGGACAGTGAAGTAACCTGCTGCCAACTGTAGCTGCTGTTAGCTCAGTTTGTTAGCAGGACTGCCAGGACTGTGAGCTCAGGCTCAGTGGTCGGGGGAGGCCAGGGAGCAGAGTGAAGCTCTAGGTGTCACGCTAGAACCCGAGCTAGGTGAGCTAATGTCAGAGGCGAAAAGAGTGAAGGTGATGTTGACGGAGGAGGCTAAGAAGAAAGAAGGAGAGAGTGATCGAGCAAGAAGCTGCCGGACAAGAGGAAAGCTAGGACTGACTTTTAGCTTATATGCTTTAACCATGACCACAATCTGTAACCAAGTAGTTTTTATGGCTCCTTTTAAAAATCCTTGTTTGTGAATTTAAAAGGAACAAATCAAGACCTTGAAAGTTTTTGAAAATAGGCATAAATCAAAACAATTCTTGAATTTATATGTTCTTAAGTCATTTATTTTCTTTGATTGACATCAGTAGATAAATAGGCTTTTTTCAGATAATTATGATTCTCAGTGTTGTAAGAATAATTTAGCCTTGTAAGGTCCTGGAATTTCAGCGAGCTGGGCCTGCAAAGTCCTTGAATTTGATGTTAAAGAAGCTTGGGTTTTAGTTAAACGTAACGAAACCTTTATCTTAGAGGCAGATGATCAGAAAATGGTTGAATAAATAATTTAATTGCAGTGATTTTGGATGCCGTCCTGCTCAGCCTCAGATGAGTCTCTGTCTGTCTATGTTTTGTCACTTAGTTTCCCCTCTTGTGATTAATTAAGTTCTCTATAATTTTTTCTACCCTAAAATTATTGTTTCCTGTTGCCAGTCGATGCTGACAGACAAACTGTTTGCTGGTGAGCGTAGCTCAGAAGGTCTCAGGGTGATACATTTAGAAGAGATGCATATTGCCAGTACGAGCTGCTTTTAATTCACAGTGAGTCCCTTTGTGAATAAGCTCAATAAAAGAAGTCAATAATGTGGTTGCGCTCCAAACAGTTTTTATTTTTATCTGGTTTTCACCCCCCCCCCTTTTTTTTTAGTATTATTAAAAATAAACACAGCTGACTTTCTTGTTTTTCTTGTTTCTGGACCACACAGCAGCTGCATCCTCTCCTCCACCCCCCTACTAAAACTCATAAAGGCCCAAAGGTGTATGTAATCAGTTGTTGCTGCTGCTGCTCACTGTCATAAACAGAGTAATAAAAATCTGCACACCCTTTCAGATTTTGTAGCTTTCATCATCCTTGATACTTGAAATGAAAAAACTCTTGATGCTCATGCAATGAAGAAACACAATGTAATTTAGTATTTCTGAGCCCTTCTCTGTCATTCCTCTGGTGTAGTATATTGAGCGGGGCTTCTTTTATCCAAATAGATAATTATAATAGTGACTTCTCTGTCCTCAGCAAATCTAAATGAAAAATAGATGTCATTATGCCTCTAATGCTGAAATTGAAAACTGAGAATATGCAAAGCTGTCTTGCTGTGAAGACTGAAGCAGGCATATCCACGTCTCCCAATAGTCAGGTGAATATATTATTAGGTTTTTTATTTTAGAGAGCTGTGATTGCCTCCAGCATCTATCTTAGTGGAAATGAAGCTGATTTCTTTCCCCGGAAAATAAAGAAATAAAGCGCGTGTGCTCACTTCTGAAGGAGCTCACTTTGTGTTTAACGAGGGCTCGGGATATGAAACGCCGTCAAAGGGAATGTCAAGTGTCATTTGTCTTGGAATACACACACACTTCCAACGGTAGCGGTGATAAACAACACAGCCATAACTCCTCCCAGACAATCACAGAGAATCCACTCTGCTGCAATTCTCTCAGGTGGAGGGATTACAGGTCTCTGGGGTTTGCGTCGTAGGCAGTCGGTCTGTGTGTGAATGAAGCCTTGAGGCGCTTCGTTTGCTGAAGGTGACCTGAGGAGCAGAGTTTGGAAAAACTACTGCTGAGCGAGGGGGCGGGAGGCAAAGTATCTCTCCGCACAGGTTTTCAAAGGTGCGTATGTGTAGAAAGATTTTGTCTATTCGTCCAATGTGTTCTGAATTTGTCAGATGAAAAAAGAAAGTGTTATTAACCACCCAGCCAAATTTAAATGATTAAACATATCAACAAATTAAGCAAGAATTAGCAAGATGAATTCATCTCTATCTCTCTGCTCAGGGTGGCCTCAGCGTGTCATCAAGCCACCCTTTAAGGACCGCCCACAAAATCCTGGACTGAAAACTGTTGAAAAAACTGTTTTAACCTCTAACTCCACATTTCAGTAACATATCGTTCAAAGCGTTTTCAAAAAATAGTAGTTTGAGGATCATGGCATGCTGGAAGAAGGTGCTCTGATGAATCACGCTTACCTAGGGAACACATCATAGCATCAGGATGCATTTTGGCAGACTGGTAGAGACAGTTTGATGCTTTGGGCGATGTTCTGCTGGGAAATGTCCTGTTGTTCATGTGGATGTTACTTTGCCATGTATCACCTACCTGAGCACTGATGTGGATCATGTACACCCTTTGAGAAATGGTATTCCATGATGGTAGTGGCCTCTTTCAGCAGGATAATGCACCCTGCCACAGAGATGTCAGCAATCATATACAGATGTATACAGAATACCTCTACTCTCATGTTTGCTGTCCTCTCAAGACATTATGTAAATTCTGTTCCCTCCCATGAACCCAACCTCCAGCCTCATCAGCTATCCCTCAAAAGTGTCATTTACAAGTTTGTCACTCGGGTTTACACGGACACACAAACACACCAATGCAAGGCCAAAAAAACTTTAAACACAGGAGAAAGTTAAATGAATAATTCATAACCTGATTGTGAGTTTGCAGCCGATACAAAATTATAGCCTGCGAACATGATTGTTGATTTTCTGACCTCGGCACTTGATTTCCTGTGATTTGTTTTTAAAGTTCTGCTGTCCTGACGGTAGGTTTGCAAGTGATAAGTGTAAATGCCACATATGTCATGAGCTTACGTCCACACATGTGAAACCCGACATGCAGTCAGTTCACGGCAGTTGAAGAGGTGAGTGCTGAGCAGGCATCTTGTATCTTTTTTTCCTGCAGCCAAGGGGACATGAGTAATCTCAGGGTTGCGAGGCTACGAATATGAGCTGCTCATTTGCGAGCTAATTGCGCCCCGCTACCGCCTAAACCGAGCCCGGGAGCGCCGGCCGCTGACTGCTTATGAGCAATTAGAAAACAGATGCAGCACGGGCGGCGGTAAACACTTGCTTCAGGTAATTGAAGCCGACAAGTTTTGACAAAAGGAAATGGAGCCAGATTGAGACGTAGTGCCTGAAATATAGTTCGCCGTTTTCCAGTGGAGGGGCTTTAAATTGGTGTCCACTGTCTTTGAAAGAAGGACACCTGAGATACGTTGCCTCGAGCTACAAGTGTGGAGTTGCCACCGTTTCTTTAGTTGGGTGTTCCTCATGCACTTACCTGAGCCGAGGAAGTGCTAATAAAAAAATCAGCGGGAGGCTTGTGAAAAGATTGGAGTCTTATATTTTTCATCAGGAGTGATTATTCCACTATTAGAAATTCTTTTATTTCACACAGACATCGGGATAAAACCGTCTTTTCGCTCTCCTTCGGATAAGAAAAAGACATCAAAGTCTTTTTAGGGATGGAGAAGAGAGCTCTGCATTATCCGCCCTCTCTGTTTTACTCCATAAAGACCCTGCTTTCAGAGCCCCTGAATAATTAAGGATATCTAAGAGTAGCTCCATGATAAAAGGTCTAAGTCTGTGTGAGTGGAAACAGCAGCACTCTCAACTTTCTCAACACTTTCCTCAACTTCCATCTCAGAGCTTAGCGGGGGTCACCCTAATGGACATGTTCAGCCTTTTGTTGACCATCTCGCCGTCAATTCCAGCTCAGGTAGTGTTGTCAGATTGGTCGGCAGCGCGAGTTAGTTTGAATTAAATTGCTGTATTTCTATGAGCCATTGTTCTCCATGCTGCATTTGACAGACTGTGATTACTGTTTTCAGCGCTGGCCTTATTATAAAGGACTCAAGTAGTAATCCGCAAGTAATGAGAATCGGACAGCAGCGTTGCTAAACAAAATGGCCTTCTCAACAACGCGCTCGCACAAATTTACTCATCAAGTCACAGCTATGATTTGCTTACTCGTGGATTCAGATGAAAACGAGCTTTCAGTTTTTCCGTGTAGTCCACATTTTGGATGTTTTTTTTCTTCTTTCAGTTTGTTTCCCCTCCCTGCTGTAAGACTTGTGACTTTGTAAATCTAGACTTTCATGTTTGCCTTTGAAGAATAAGCTGTTTGAAAACCCATAATTCACTATTTTAAAAAATATATATTTCAGATCATGAGCGGCTTGTTGAATCCAGGTTAAAAAAATAAAAAAAACTTTTGCCTGTGGTGATTTTAGATTTCCAGTCGAGTATTTTCCTTTTGATTCATGGTGTGCAAGGTGTATTTAAAGCAGAGATGTTTAATGCTTAATACCTGCTCAAAGCTGCACATTCCATTACCTTTATCTACTTTTTAACATCAGCGATTATAAAACATTTCCCACACTCCAAGAAATGCCGTATAGGATTGTTGCAAGGAGAGGTGGAAGAAAAAACATCGCACTGGCCCGGAGGTGTGCAGGAAATACAGGTCGACCTTTATTTTCAGTCTCTAAACCAACAAAACAAAACAAAAAAACCCTGAGACAAAGAAAAATGGAGGGAATCCTAACAGTTATTGTGCTGCTCTTCACACAGGATACAAATAATCCTATTCCCATCACATACAGTATATACCACGAGAGCCGCCCCTCCAGCTCAAAGTGGCCTATCAGGGTAGAACTTTGGAGAGTCGACACCAACAAAGTCTTATAGGATTCTTCACCTGCTGAAGATTTTTTAGCGCCATGGACCGGTTTTTATGTAAGACAATATATTACATGTACTGGCCTTTAAGGTGTGAGATGTAAATATTATGCAATAAAATGATATGACCGGTATAAACACAACAAGCTGGTCCCATCGAGGGGTAATGGGAGACATGACATCCTGAGTATGTTCCTAATGTTCAGTCTACTGTGATTTTGTTTGTTTTTTACTCATTTCTGCGAGCTTGTGGGATTCATTTTTGGGTTAGTATATCACATGACCGACACTTGACATGTGTCTAGAGGCACAGACAGACGTCATCTTTCAAAATAAAATACATTTTCTTATTCAGTCCCGGTACCGGTCCTCGGCCCAATGGTTGGGGACCGCTGACCTACAAAAAGTACTCAAACAGGTTATGGATTTCACTATATCATGTTTTCAATAATGTTTAAGAAAACTTAACTCCAATGTTAACTACAATTCTGTGTCTTTCTCATCTGATATTGTAACTAAACGTTAAATAAAGAAAACAGAGAGAGAGAGGTTTGCCATCTTTCTTAACAAAAATGAACTAGAAGACAATGAAGGAGTTGATTTAAAAAGATTCTTATGATTATTTCTGTCATTAATGAGTTCATAACGTTCATTTTTTTGGTGTGTTGAGGTACTGTTGTCTTATTTAGGCCCTTAGCCATGAATTACACTCGTCTAATTCATGACATTTTGCAGCAAATGGACAGAAAACTGTCAGTACCTTGCAGTTAGTCTGATAGTGTTTTATCTCCTTGCTGTATCTCCATCATCTGTCTGTCAGTCCCCATAGATGGCAGTCTCGAGCTGTAGGCAGACATGACCCATCCCCTCTTGCAACAGCAAGACACAGACATGATGTGTAGACTTTGAACAGACACACACACACACACACATACACACAAAATCTGTCTCTCATGCTTACACAGCCTTCTTTTACACAAGCGCGCACCTGCATGCAAAAATAGCATTCACCTAAAAAACGGAAAAGAAATGGGACGTGAAGCGTGAGGCAGAAGAATTGTTTTGCTGCTGCTGTGTCAGTGGCCAGAGTGCAAATCAGAGACGAGGAGGTTCGAGGTCTTAAACAGACTCTCGCATAAATGTTTAATCTCGCGTGCTAACAACTTGTCTTCAGATCTGATTGGTCACTATAAAAGGAAAGCTGTGGTGACAGGCATATCAATCCCTGTGAAAGAAAAGTGGGTCTGACTGTTCGACGCTTTACAGCGAATAAATGACGCCTGCCGTGTGTTTTTATAAGATGGGGTTACATAAAAGATCATGACACCGCTCTAATGACCCAGCAAACATCTGTGCCACGCTGACGTGTCCTTGAATGTGACCCTGAAGTCCAAATACCGAATCATCGGCGCTGTTCTTATTCTTTGAAGCTTGAGCTGTGAAGCCAGGCAGGCAAAACAGAAAAGACAAATCTCTCCTCCCAAGGATCAATAATGTGTTACAGAAAAAAAGTCTTTTGAATTATTTGAAACAATGGGGGTGAAAAAAAGGCAGAATCACATGAAATGTGAAATAAAGGGCATTTCAAATGTATATTTTAGAAATAGCCACTCTTATATGCTGACCTTTCCCTGAGTTTAGGGGTGTGAAGCAGCATCTGTAATTCACCCCTAACAGGGAACAAATGCTTTTTAACTGCATTGAACAAAGTTAATCAGACTTTTCACACTGATTATTAAATCTTGCACGTGTATATTGGATGTAGGTAGGCATGGTGCAAAAAGTGGAGTGAACCGAAACGCTACAGAGCACTGAAACCTGAAAGACAATAAAAGGAAATCAGGAGTCACAAATCAATGTCTAAAATCTGTGTAAAGGCAATTCTGAGAATATGTTGGAAAATAGTTGCTGAAAACATGTGAAAAGACTTTGAATGATATATTACTGAAATGTGGAGTTAGAGGTTAAAACAGTTTTTCACCAGTTTTCAGTCTCAGGATTTTGTGGGCGGTCCTAAAGGATGGCTCGATGACACGCTGGGGCCACCCTGAGCATCAGTTTGTATTTGTACTGTTTCCTTAACTTCCAATCAGCATGGGTAATTTTCAACCAGGACCTTACTTCCTGTTGTTTTTGCTTCAGCGTGACTAATGGAGACAACCATTTTTGAACTGGCTCCTGTACTCATTGAGAGCACTGCAGCCAAATAAACAGGCTGCAAGGCGATTGTGCACCATCCTGACAACTCCATTAAAAGTGCACTGACTGGCTCAGATTGTTCTAAGTGGTTGTAGAGAAAAATGAATGTTTTCTCTACTTTGAAATCTCTGTGAGCATAAGGTCACAGCATCCTCACGAACACCACCAGTCTTTAGAGCTTCGCAGCCTTGCAGCTTCACCCTCTGCCTGTTGCCGTCTCTCTCTCCTGCTCTTCAGTTTGTAGGAGCTCTTCATCCACATACTCAAATGAGAATGGGCGTCCATGTCATTGAAAATCTTTTTCATAACACTAAGCTTTCTGTTCTCCAACACACTAAACTAATTCTGACCCGGTGCTTTACTACGCTTACATTTTCCACTGTTGACCTCCTGCAACAGGTTACCTCGCTCACTCCTGAGATTTCCCAACGAGGCTTGAGTGAGACTTGGTAAGACTCACAGCAGATCAAGTGAAGTGAACAGAAAATGTTTCTCTACAGGGTCAGTGGCAAAAACAAGCACTTTGAGGAGATGTACTTTGACGGTACACAATTGCCCATAAGGAACTGTAACTGTACCAAACTTGTCGTCCCCATGAGTCAATTTGACACAAAAATGTGGCAAACACTTCAAGGTTGCCTCCATCTGTTAGTTGCTGTGAATTGAGGCAGCGGTAGACGAGCAACTCCCATGTACTGCGAGGAGAAATTACTGCTTTTGTCAAAGGAGTCTGAGCTGCTGGGTTAGAATAATCAGATATTTTCCACTCTGTTCTGCATGAAAACATACTCCAGTCCTGGTACTCATAGATTTTGGGTACCTATAGCTATCGTTCCAATCCCTGCCATGGACACACATCACATAATCCTATAGGCATCTGGATAGTTAGTGCAGGAATAAGGAATGATTCAAGGAAAAATAAAAGGTTTTGTCAAATTTGAAACAACTGCTTGAAGATTGGGCGGCCTCACGGCGAGAAGTTTCTTGGTACGAACACGCCAGCTTCTATTGATTTAGGTATCTTATTTATTAATGTATCAAGTCATATTTTAAACTTCTCTGATAACCTTTTACCACCTTTTGTCGGCTCAATAAGACTCCGGCTAATGAAATATTGTTTTCAGCCGTATAAATGCCAAGCAGTGTTTTCCTCCCTCTTAACTTTGAGTTGTCGACGCTGCAGCCACCCGGAGGGCGCTTGTATTCCCACTGCGGTGGTATTGCAAGCATGTGTCAATGGCATTGACTCTAATGTAATTTGATTGGTTCCTTCTAATGAGGTGAAATGAGATGACATTTCACTTGACGATCAATCACAAGCCAAATACCCATTTGTAAGACTGCCCGGGAGTCCTCGTGTCGACAGCTAACAGCAGACGGTTAGTTAATGACGTGGAGCCTATCAATGACACGTTAAATGCTTTTTTAGATGGCTTAACACGTCAGTACGAATGCTAGATGTTATTCTCGTTATATTTGCTCATCTAATTACTTTCTAATTTGTTTTTTATTCGTAATTATCTCCAGTTTTACATCAGAAACGTCTAATATTACACAAGGTTTGACTTCTAACACCTGTCTTCTGTGTTTGACTTGTCATCAACAAGCAAATGCCACATGAAATATGTTAAAAAAAACCTTTTTATCTTTACCCTTCCACTCACTGCAGGGACGTCTATTTACAGCAGCATTATGCCACGTTCTTGTCTAATCTGAGTTTCGTAATTGCCAGTTTTAAACTTGTAAGTTCATGCCATCATCCAAGTCATAATTACAGCTGAGTGATCCTGAGCTTCTTCTGAAAGTGCTGAAAAATCCAACTTTTAATATGAAGTACAGACAAACATGGAGTCTGTCTTTGAAGGTGATTAAACCCAAGTTTAATGGACATGACAACTCTGCGACCATCCCACTTGATGTGATCTTAAGGTGGCGGCCTTCATGATGTAGAACAAGTAATTCTCAGTCAACAAAACGTTTACACGTCGGGTCGTGAATGTCAATCTTGTCCCCTGCGAGATGTTTACGTCCTGCCCCCTCCATCACTACAGCGCATTTTCACCTCGTGTCTGAGCAGCGCTGGTTTTGATCGAGCCACTTTGTGCGCATACGTGCGAGTGTGTGAAGTGGAGTGTGTAGGGTTAAACGAGGCTGGGGTTGATCCTGTCTGCCCTGAGTTGGCCTGGCTCTCTACTCTTCTCTGCTCACTGAAGCTGAAAATAGGACTAGGGCTGCAGGCTCTCTCCCTCTGCACAGCTCACTGCTGGAGCACAGCACCGGACAACTTTGGATTCTCAACATAACAGCACACTTTCCACTAGATGCACATTGTCCCCTGATATCAAAATTATAGACCCGATACGAGCACCGAGCACTTTATTTATCCGACCAGTTGATAAGAGTTTTAATCCGAGTGTCACTCACTTCATGCTGCCTAATATTTGCAAGAATCACTGCAAAAAGAATGCATCTTTGATTAAATTTGACAGCCCTAAGCTAAAATATAAATGGTAATAAAATAGAAATTGGGTTACATAATCTGGGAAAGAGAATATTCATAGCTTGGGCTGCAAGTAACAATTTATTTCCTTATTGATTAATCTGCAAATTCATTTTTACGTCTATAAAATACCAGAAGAAATGACAAAAGTTCTCAGAGCCGAAGCCAAACTTTTCATTTTATTCTGAGCAAAAGAATACCCAAAAGTTAAGTTAACATTCAGTTAATTAAATCGTTGGTCTCGCAATGGACAGAATAATGCACTAACGGGCTCTTGCGAGCGGCTGTGGCTCCCCGGCTCCTCCAGTCTATATGTCGAAGTGTGCATGGGCTATGTAGTTCCTCCAGCGGGTTCGAGGTCTCCAGTTGGACACCTCCAAAGGAAGCTGGCTTCTTTTGACGCGAAGCAGCTCTACTCCGAGCGCCCTTTGGATGTCCGAGCTCCTGACCCTATGTCTAAGGCTTATTGTTTATTTAATTCCACATATTCTTTTACTAGTTCAGCCGCAGATTTTGGTGCGTTATCCTAGTAGTGGCTAACAAAGCCTCAAGCAGAGTTGAGGAGTGGGCTACACAAGACTTCCACGCTCATTTCTTTTCAAATTTCAAATTTTCAAACTTGTAGCTATGACCAACACCTTAAATGACCTCACTCGAGGCAGTTTATCAGACTTCAGGCAGCTCTCTCTTAAGCCACAAGAGGCCATACAGTTTCTTCTCCTGTGCAGTAGTACTCCTCAAGGCCTGTGGACAGGCTTACTGTGTGAATAGACACAGTTCTTTTTTAAAATGATTTGAGGTGGAAAAAAGCTGCAAATCCTCACACTAGAGACGCTTGAAACTTCTAAACCAAGGTACCAACGGAGGATTTTTGACCACCGTTGGTGTTGTGGAGCAACGTTTTGATCGCCGTTGCTCAAATACACGGGTAACCTGCTATTCCACGGACCAAGAAATAGCAATGTGGCAAAAAGAAGTCAGGGAAGAAGAGTTGTAGCTGATGTAAACATGTTTTATCTGGAAGGAAACATTTTTCATTTAGGTGCTTTTTTTAAAATTGAATCTTGAACAAAGCACGTCTGTGTTGATCCACGCGGCAACTCTGCAGGGTACCCCTTTTAAAACGATTAATTATTAAATATTTAGCTGATTAATTTTCTGCCAGTCGACTGAATCATTTAAGCGCACACACAGCTCTCTGATGGATTGTCACGAAACATCTCGTTCGGAGCACGTTACGAGATAAACAGCATTGTAGCGGGTCACAGCTTATTAAAAACAGAATGACGCTCAGCCTGCATGGCTCATCCTTAATATGCCCGTAACTTTCACACGTAGCAGCTTTCGAGCGTTTTCACGCGTCAGGAGACGTTTCCGCTCGTGCTGAAAAAGATTTGTACGGCGGCGGCTGAGTGTGTGGCGCTGAAGCAACAATATTGTGACAGCTCAGAGGACTGATCCCAACACAACGCTCCCTCTCCCTGTGATTTTCTACAGCTCGTCTCGGTGGCACTCAAACGTATGTTAAACCTCTTAATAAGAGACGAAACGAGTGCATAATATGTTGTCCCCCATTCATCCTTATCATCCTGCACTTGAGATGTATTTACTCAGCTCGTGCTTAGACAGCAGCCAGCTAAGAATCAAACTAATTAACGCTTTTGCCTTAATTGTGTACTTGACAACATTCCTTCAGGTCCTCAAGCTAATGACAGTCACCTGCAGATCGCTAGTGATTTGATCACATGCCTGATGGCAAGCCACATTAAGGCACAGCAGACACGGTCCATTGGATAATTGGATGGTTAACTCAATTCGAGGTAGTTACTAATCAAAATGATCTGCTGAAATAAAGATTTGAACGTCTTTCTTCATTGTGATCACTGAATTTACCGCTGAAACGATTAGCTGTTTTATTGATTTGTCAACTGACAGGAGAGGAATTTCCAAGATTGGTTGATTTTAATCTTAATTGTAATAATTTATAAAGCAACAAGACTAAGACTCCTCAGCAGTGATGCTCAGTTTAAAGAAGCGGAAACAGGAAAGCAAAAGTCGGTAACCAGCACTCTAATTAAAAACGGACAGTTGAATTGACCTTTTAGTTTGACACAATCATAAACCACTGTGTTTAATTTGCCAAATAATAATTACAAGGTTGCTAATATCAGGCGGCATCATGAGTGGCTTCAGTGCAGTATTCCCGTCTGGTAGCACCGCAAGAAAAGAGAAGATTTCACTATTAATTTGTATTAATTTTATTTGATATTTTGTGTTTATTAATTGGCCCTTTGCCTTTTATTTTCCAAAATGGTAAATTACCCCTTGGGGTTCAGTATCTTTATCAGTATCAGAATCATCTTGTCCAAGGACACTTCGACATGCAGGCTGGCGGGGATTGAACCACCGATCTTCTGATTGGTGGACGACCCACTCTGCCTCTGTACCAAAAGTGGTCACTAAGCAAAGCAAGTTAAGTATTCCTTGTCTACGTGTGTATGTGTGATGTGGGGTTGGCTGTTCGATCCCATCTCCTCATGTTGAAAGCTTCTCGGGCAAGATGGTTCCTGGTGGTTAAGCCAGTACCTTGCATGGCATCTAGCTGCCATCTGCCTTTCGAATGTGAGGCTGTTAAAGAGATTTTGCATTAGAGTTTGGATGCAGTCCATTTAACTGGCACTAACTAATGGGGAAAAAAGGTTATGCATGCCATAAACTAAAGTATGTAGTAAAAATTTGACCTAATAATGAATTCGTCGTCTTGGGAATATGTTGTTGTACCAAGTTTGGAGGCAATCTGTCCAGTATTTGTTGAGATATTTCAGTTTGGACCAACGTTGTCGTCCACAGAGCCACAGCATTAGCATAATGTCAAACTTTCTTTGTTTCCAGCTTCACAAATATGAAAAATTTGCTGCTGTTCTTGTTTTCCGTCACTTTAAATTAAACAGTTTGGGGATTTAGACTATTGGAAGAGCAATTTGAAGACGCCACTATGAGTTCTGGGAAGTGCGAGCAGCATATTTTAATGTCAACACAAACATCGTACGGTAATGAAAAAAAAACTGTATTGTAAGCTATTATTTGTGCATATGCTTCATCCATACAGGATGACAGGGCTTTGAGATACTTAATATAATATCTGTATTCTCCACACACCCACTCATAAATGAATCATCTCAGGCAGTCTCCCTCTCTCATCCGTATGTCACTTCGCTTCATTTGTTTGTTTTGTTCCAGGGGGCTGTGTAGCGCTGTCTGTCTGCTCGCTTTAAGCGCTCGCTATGGCTCTGTTTTGTCTGCTACAAGTCATTTCGCCGAGCAAGCCTCTTGCCAATAGTCATACCTTGCACGAGTGATACAAGAACGCAGGCATCAATTAGGCAAAACACGACGAGAGCATGGCAGCGCATCAATATTTATTTCATCTGCATATAAATGAGATTGGGTTTTAGGGAGCCATTTGCTGATGAACCTCTCCCCTCTCCAGAGTTTGTCTGTCGACACCACTCTTGTTATGACATGGAGGGGTGGGGGTGAGACAGCGGGAGGGCTACAGGAAGAGCAGCGAGTTCTAATAAGATTCAGAGATGTAGAAATTTCAAGGCTGAAGGTGTTTGTCCTCAACGAGGCAGCTCAATTTGTTATCTGGCAGCTTTAGCCTCCTTTTCATTTGTAACTGAAACTGACGCGCAAACATTTCTGAAGAAGACACTAATTCAGAGAGGTCAGAGGTCAATTCCTGGCAGCCCACTGGCCCAGACACTGGGAGTAATACCACGAGGGTGTTTGACATTGACGCTGATGACACCGTGGAGCACGAAGTCATGTCTGTGGAGAGCTCCGAGCTGAAGACTCAATCGCACGTCATGCTGTGTGTTCCCACTTGGCCTCCGGCGTTTGGGACCGCGGCTGCACCCACAGCCAGCAGGGGGTGTCTCCGAAAGACTGCATCGATTTGTATCTGTGCCCGAGTCTTCAAGAGCAGGGTAAAAAAAGTTGTTTTTTCAGAGGGAGATGTCTGTAAACCAGTGTGGAAGTTTGAGTTCTCTGCAGCCTTTAGCTACTATATCTGCGTGAACCAGCGTGCAGCAATGATGGGACATGACAGGTGGTATTTCCCCGAGTAGTGCCTTGAAAAGAACAGAAAAAACTGAACTTGTACTAGAAAAACTGCTTTTTATTTGTCTGTACACACAAGTGCTGCGACTGATTATTATTTTCATCATTCATTGAACTGATTACTTGAAGCGACGTCTTCAGAAAGATTCTTTTCTCTGACCAACAGTCCAAATCCCAAAGATGTCAAATTTAAAGATATAAAAGCAGCAAATCCTTAAAAAAAAAAAAAAAGGCAGACTAGATCAAACTGATCCCAAATCTTTTTGGTCGGGATAAAGATGCCAGTTTTAGTATCTTTAGTATGTTTTCCGGGTTTTTCTTAGCTTGCTGTTTGAAAGCAGTTATGATCCTGCACAGTAGCTATGCACGTTTCAGTGCTTAATATTGGAATAATAAAAGCACTGAATGATATTTCAAATAAGATAAAACGCTGTTTGAAAGGTTAAATTAAAAGATCAAATTCAAAATTAACATAAGGCAGAAAGGTAAACGGACACTTAGATTCTGAGCGGCATCCCGACAAACCAAGGTCTGCTTCAGACCATTAAAATCTTACATTAGTAATGTAATAATGTAGATTTAATGTAGATCACATGCATTTTTTCAATACATCTAATATAATATGTTATACCTTTTAAGCATTTTGATTGGAATTAGTTGTCTTAAATAGTAGCAGGACCAATAATCCATGATGAACTTTAACTTATTCTATTCTCCACACCTGCTGTAACCAATAACTTCTCGCCTGAAGTAAACTTTATTTTTTATTAAACATTAAGCTTCAGGGATAAAGGACACATTTATTGACGCCGTCTAACCACTTCATGTCTCCGTGTCTGATTCATCTCACTGTTGACTATGAATGATGCGTCACACTGTATGTTTGTCTGTATCAAGCGCCAACCTCTGTGGAAGTGCCAAAAACACTTTCTCATCGTTGCTTTTGAATATGGTACGTTTGTTGCAGGAGTTGGTTTATTGTCTACTCGATAGCCCTTTTACAATCATCTCCATGTTTTTGCTGTGCCACCAAAGCATTCATTTAGCCTTCACCGAGCTTTCCTTTCTCTTCTGCTCTTAAAGTCATGAAAGCCTTTATGTTGAGTGCCGTTTGCCTAAAATGCCCTCTCCGACTAGAACAAAATGGAGCACTTTGGGGAGCCATAGACAGTAAATGGGTGGTATAGATCAGTGGTGGAAAAACACAGTGTTTCTCTTTTCATCAGCTGCTCTGTAGCACTTCAGACGAAGGTCAATTTCCTGTGACGACCCTCCAGTGGAACCGAAATTGTCCTCAAGTTTATAGGATGAAAACTTCTCTCGCATTTTACTTACCTATACTAACACACGTAGCCGTGCTCAGTCTTTTATCATTACGTCCAGAAAAGAAGCATGGTGCTGACCGCTGCTGAGGTTCTAATTAACCTCTTCTCACACGCAGAGAAATCAATGAGGTGCTTTGCGCAGTCATTATTGGGAAAATAGACCATGCGACACTGACCTGTTTAAATTTTCTTTTGTCGCCCGTGCTCTATTTGAGTTCTTTACAGCTAATCGTTTCACCTCAGAATTTAAAAAGCCTCGGCCGATCAAGTCGTTGCTCCACAGCCGTGATCAGTTCTGTTCAACCTTGGGATAACATTAAGTAACTCTAGTAACTTGAATTCGCTTTTCAAGCCTTTGAAGTCCTGGGTTGCTTTGATTGGAAAAGGTGTTTTCTTTTATTAACATAAAAACATGTTTAGCATTTCAGAAGAACGTTCCCTATAAAACCTGACAATATTTTTTTTTCACTTTGACACACTGTTGCAACATTTTGGACCCAAAAACACAAAATCTTTGAAAAATTCAGTTTTTTTAAATATTTTAAACACACAGTATGCAGTATGTATATAACATTGAGATGTCATTAGCATATATATACTACTACTACTTTCAACAAAAAGCAGGTGTAGACACAGTTTATATACACAAGAGACAAAGAGCTACACCACAGACCTTACAATCCCAACGTGTGAGAAGTTCCTCAACGGTGCAAATGTAACATCTAAAAGGTTAAAAGATAAAAATTATGTGATCATGTTGACGATGGCGAGTTAAAAACAGAATGATGGAAACACCCATAAATCGAGAAAGTGAACAAATATCAGAGAGGAAAAGTTCCCTGATTTGTCCAGGAATCAACTTCGAAAAACCTGCGTCCGTTTCCTCTTTATTGTTTTTTTTATGTTCAATAGTGTAGATATGGCATCGGGATATTGCCGCATTGCTCTGCTCCAGCCGAGTGCCCAAAAAAGATAAAGGGCAGGTGACAAACATGCCAAATGGCATTAATGAAAATAACATAAATGTCAGGTGGGAGGCAGCTGTGAAATGCCACGATTTACTGAAATAATAAAGCGATAGTCCATCTGCTGGGTCAAAGATAATCATGTAAGAAAGAAGCTCGAAGAAAAGGCGTGATGGGATGGGATTGTTTCTCTGAGGTAAATTGAATAAAAACACTGTATTTCCCAGCCTGAGGAGAGAAGACTCTCCTTGTTGGACTGAGGGAATAGTTGGATCGTGGCTTTGAGTCATAAACCGCAGCTTTTTTATCAGCCTTTTATGTGTGCCAGCACCAGTGCTTTGAACCCAGTGCAGACAGCAGCCATGGGCAGCCTGCGATGCGGATGTTTCCAGAGGAAGGGAGGGGTGACATGGGAGAATTTGAAATGGTTGACCGGTCGCACTGTTGTGACTAAGCTGAGAGGGCTGACCTGGATGAGCCAGTAGTAGCTTTACTCACATGTGGACAAGCAGGAAAAAGCTACCCAGTGACAAATGCGTGGGTCTAATCGGAGTCTCAGAGGGAGCTAGTGGTCCTTAAAGGTAGTTACATGGAGCTGAAATGTGTTAATCAACAAAAATGCATAAATTAGCAATAATCATCATCAGTTTTTTAGTTTTAAAGCAAAATGCCCAAAGGAGATAGCTGTTCCAGCTTTGCAAAGGTCTTCTATGATAGTAAACTGAATATCTTTTGTTTTTGGGCAGTTGGTTGGACAAAACAGGCAATTTAAATATGGCAATTTTCACTAGCTGTGGATATTTTAAAGACCAAACAATTGATCAGTAACTAATTTATCAAGAAAACAATCAACAGATGAACTGATGAAATATTTTCTTTGTCGCAGTCTTGTTTGCACCAATTAATATCAAAGAAATGTCAATGAAATAGCATTTGGAAGTAATGCATGAATAGGAAAAATCCTCAAAAGGACTTATTCATTATCTGCCTAATAAATATAAAATAATGTTCAGGAATGTCAAAGATATACTTTAAAATATATAAAACAGAGATTGAAGTATTTTAAAATATGAACTAACGAACCAAAACAGTCAATTTGTGGGCCGTAAAAACAAGACAATGAGCTGAAAGCTCCTTAGAGTCAAGTGATAAGTCTCTAAAGAGTCATCACGTGAGAGTGTGTCCTTTCACATTACAACCCGTCGTCAAATGTTGGGGCATCTTTACGTTTAATCACTAACACTGTGTCAAAGAATGTCCACAAAGAATCTGGAGACCAGAACTGAGCGTAGCTTCATTTCTATGCAAATGTGAAGCAGTTGATTTGCATGATGCGTCTTCAAACTATGCAGATGACCTTTTACTTAGGACTATGTCCCAGATACTGAGGGCTTAATAATGCACTGTAGGCATTCAAGGCTTTCCGAACACATTTCCCTCCCAAAACTTCCTCCACGCACCAAAATGACTGAGTGGTCCCTGTACAACAGTGGAGAGCTTTAGACGGATTCGTGTTGAAATCCTGTTGAGATCTGACCTGACAATGGTCCCTCTCGGAGTTTGATTACCTCAGATGATCTACGTACGCTGCAGCTTCCGCTCCTCATACATTTCAAGGGTGCCGGCTCGTGTTGGCTGTTTCTCTGCGCGTGCTGCTTATGTTTGTGTGTTTGTCTCTGAACTCTCTGCGACATCTCCGTTTCCATACAGTGTATTGGTTTATCCATAAAAGGCATTCAGCTGGGGGGGTTCTCCGGCTCTGTTCAGTAAGCTGTGAACTGGAGTCGGGCTGCCAAATGCAATTGGGCGAAAAGGCCTTTGAAGTGCGCCGTGATTGGCTGTGTGTGGCGGCTGTTTTGACAGCGCAGGTTTGTGACGAGGCGTGCGCGCGTTTGAGCGCGAGTCATTGAGAATGAACTAGTAAATCACCTTTTTTTTAAACCTGAGTCGGTGTGTGTGAAGAGACAGAAAGGCTCGTTGGATTACTTTCAGCGTGTGTTTTTGTTTGGGTGCGTGAAATTAGCCAACATCTCTCCGTGCATCTCTGTGCAGCCCTCCTGCTGCTCCACCCACTTTAAAATTAAATCTCAAGCAAACATTTCATCGCCGTTTCCCCTCTGAGCCTCACATTGTCACAGTTCATTAAAACATAATTGAAAAGGAATATTCAGCAGCTCACTTTGCACACGCACCACTTTACCCCATTACACTTGCTAAAGAAACATTTACATAGAACATAATCTCGCCTCCGTTTGCTCTCCGAAAGCCACGCGAGCGGCTTACACGGCTGCCGTGTGATTTTCCCCATAATTCATCTGTGCCAGCGCAAATAACATATCAGGGAATGTGGAATATGCAAAGCATGATTCAGCAGCAGCATTTTTAATCTTTCTTCCATCAGCTTCTATTACCAGCACTGCGGAGCTCAGTAGACCGAAGTGCTCCTGGGCTCTGATTGGGTTAGCTCAATTAAATTGGCCCCAGCAAGGTGTAATGAGAACTGTGCTGTGACAGTGACAATGCGTATGAGTAAGCCCGGTGGCAGACGTTATGGTTCAGCTATTAGCCATCACCCCATTGATGATTATATTTATATAAACTCTGGATGCCTGCAATTGTGTCATCACTCAGTTCAGCCAGTTCCTGTGAGATGGCTGTGTGCTACACCAGAAACAAGGCTGTGAGATATCATTTTCCTTCCTCTCCACGTCTGAAAAAATCAACGTATCGATGTTGAAAAAAGTGCATTTATTTTTTTCAAATCTTACAGTATAATAATTTGTTTGTTACAGTTTGGTTCTCATTTTCATAGATATTATAACTCACCAGATATTTGCTCTGATCTGGGAAAGAAACAAAAAAAGGCAATCAGATGATCCGAGAGGTTGTAAACAAGCCAAGAGTTTATCTTGGTTATCTAAAAAAAACTTTATTCAGAGGGAAAACCAAAAATAAGCACACAGTAATAATGTTAGTAAGTACAAGAGGTCAAAGTTAAAGTAATAATCACCATGACACCTACCTATTCAGACCAAATTTAGGTGTTGCAGCGAATCGCCACAAAGTTCACGTCACTGTGAGGGGAAATTGTGTTTATTTGTGCTGGATGTAACCATTAAGAAACAATCAGGAAATAACTTACTCGATACTGGCCCTCACTCACTCTCATTCACGGTCTATGTCGCTTAACCACCGCTCTCTTGCAGACCTAGAAGCCAAAACACAAATGGTAGAGTATCATAGTTTAGTTCATGAACTCCACCTGGATAGTGTTCAGTTTCAGTGACGTTTCAGGCTGACTGTGGAGCAGTTTGACCAGTTTGATTGGCCACCGTTGTGCGACGTCGGGTTGTGTTTCTCTGAACTAAACTAAACTGACTTTTCTTTACCTGACTGGTTTGTAATTACCCTGGTAGGGCGGCAAGTAGTTTATATATGTAAAATAATTCTAACAGCGTTCATTAAAATCAAAATCAAATGTTCTCCTTATATAATCAAAAGCCATACTCCTCTCCGCTAATGTCCTCTATGGATGTCTGTGTAGCTCAATAGTAGCTAAGTGGCTCTATCATGGGATGCCATTGATTATTAGATGCAGGCCCTGTCTTCAAATGAAAGCCCAATTAAGAAACTAAATATTGATCCATACCGGTCCCTTCCCCTGCAGCTCTATACTAATCTCTCAGAGGGGACAAAGCTCTAGCAGACCATGTCATCTTCTCTTTGTTGACTTTATTCCTTATAAAGTCGTCCTTACTGTTTGTCTCAGTTTCATCCTCTCCCCTCCTGTCTTCTCAGCACGAATCATCACTTCTCTAAGCCGCAGGAGTTCATCGTGGCTGATTTGTCACGATTTTAACAAATGAATACAAATATTGCAAACTACTAAGTAGCAGTCGTAACTAGATATACGAAATGGGGGCACATGAAATTAATTATAACTTTGAATGAGATTTGCTTCACAGGGTCTCTTAGTGCAGTCTTTACTATGAGAGAATATTGTTGTCAAGGCAACCAGATTGTTAAGCACAGACTTTGCCTGCTTGGCCACTCTGTCCACTGCACACGTCTCTCAGTAGATACGAGTTTTCTTTGTGTCTTCAAACTGTGAAACCTTCGCAGTGTCGCGGGCAAGTGACGAGGCGACAGTTTGACAGGAGATGGCAGGAGATGGAGCCTCGTCAGGTTAAGCGAGGGGAGTTTTTCCTCCTCGCTGAGCCTCTGGCACAATGACATTAGCATGTTGAGTCTGGATGCACCGAGGTGAGGCTATTTCACACTCTCTCGGACTTCAAAGCCGTCATATGGGAGCAGCTATGAGCTCACTCTGCTGATATGTCTCCCTGCTTTTGAATCCTCACTGGAAGGGCACTCCCATGACAGTCTGCACCCTTCCTTTCTAGAATAACCTTATCTTTATCGTCTTTCTTATTGCTTTTTAACTCTCTTCTTAGGGGTCATATCCTCTGCTATTTCCTTTACTGCACAGTAACACTAAAAATCTCTTCATGAAAAAGATAGTACTGGAACCTTGGTGACTATTTGTGGGTTGTGCGGTGGCTAGGAAATGTATACAAAGAAGAAAAGGAAAGCTTTAATACAAATGCTGGATGGGGCCACACAGTGTTTATCCTACCTTCTATGCTAGACTCTGCGGTTCACTTCCCTCAAAGTACTGTTAGAACTGTGGAGATGGTTTGCAATTTGTTTGTCAAATTTCACTAAACTGTAAAAGCAGCACACAAATTGACTTTGCCTCTGCCAGTGACGCACATTATTTGTACCCTCAGTTCTTATCTGAAAAGCAGTTTATACTCCAATTTTTCAGGGACAAAAATAAATGGTGCAACACACCTAATAAGCTATGAAAGCTTAATTTGTTCCTAGGTTCTCCATTAAGGTCATCACAGTTTACTGCTGGTCGACGGCACAAATTCTTGCGTCCAAGTTCACCAAAGTTTAACTAGAGCTCCAATGATTAGTCGATTTAATTGATTATTTGTCAACAAAAAGAAACTTTAAGAAAAAAATGTGCAAATTGTCTGATTTCACCTATTCGGATGTGAGTATTTTCTGGATTGTTCAGTCTTCCATGACAGTAAACTGAATATCTTTGGGTTAGGAACAAAACAAAGACATTTGTGGACGTCTACTTGGGATTCGGGATCAATTTTTTTCACCATTTTATTGACCAAACAACTAATATGAAGAAAATGATTCATCAGTAATTAATTTTAAGTGCTGCTTTGAATGGACCTTTACTGTTACACCTACATCCCAGCCCACTGTTTTGAGACAAGTGGTCTACTTGCGTCAGACATGCTTCGTTTGTGACAGCAGGACTTTTCTTTTGTTGTCTAAACCCGTTCACATCGGCTGTATCAGACAGACAAAACTCTTCCAGTCGATGCTCGAAACTGCTGACGCTACAAATGAATAAATAAATAACCCCATTTGAGGATTATTATGTTTCTTCTGCAAATATAGAAACAAGGAAAATGAGAGAAGGGAGAAACAAGCCTGAAATAGGAGAATGTGGAAGAAGGTGGGAGGGAAATGACTCAACAAAGGGAATAACAGAAAGGACTAAAAGTGAAGAGATACAAAAGATAAGTTAGATGAATGAGAGTTTAATTATTTTTAATGCATTTTTGGCTCACTACGTTGCAGTTGTTTTTTTGGACTGCTGGAGAAAAACAAAGCAGTAAAAGCTTGGGTAGGTGGCAGATTCAAGAATTAGGACAATAGGAGTAGACAGAGCAAACTGAAAACTCAATATAGTGAATGTATACCTGAAGAGGTGATAATTGTCCCATCCTGTTGCTCGCACTTTTTGTGCGTGTTCATTTCTTGTTTTGGACACTAGCTTTCAATACGTAACACCACTCTTTCCAGGTTACTCATCTGAAATTGACTGGTAATTTGACTAATTTGCTAGTGAGAGTTGAGAGGAAGCAACTTGCCAACATATTTGTGGAGTCAGATGCTTGAATACAGGTTAGGAAACACCATCTAGATCAAGTATTCCTGAAGCCATGGCATGTACAAGTACAAGTTGATCTTTTGCTCCAGCGGTTGTCCCCTTACAATATGCAAGACAGAAGTTGGGAAGTGAAGATGGTTGTAGAGGAGATTCAGAGGAGAACGCTTGATGTGAAAGACAGTCTTCCAGCCAAAGCAGTGTCAATGGTGATTGATTTGATAAAAAGTATGAAATCAGCTGGAGTGAAGTGTGCAGCTCATATTAGTGGCAACCTTTAATTCACTTTCATATATCCCGAATCTTGCCCTGTGTGCTCATGAATAGCTCGGCTCCGAGTTGTAAAACAAGCCTTTTCTCAAGGAGTGACATACCTGGAGACATAACCATTTGCTGAAGTACTTAGCAGCAGCCAGTGGCTTTTAGGTAAAACTGACAGTCAGGCTGGTGTGGGCAGCCAAATTTAGCTCTCAGCTTGGGCAAGGGTATGATTCAGAGGTTTAGAAGCTTAAATACAGCTTACCACAGGGACAGAGAATGGTGTTAGTGTTTTGATGTTTCGGTTGACTTATGACGGCACAGCCTGACATCCGCCGTTGATGGGTCAAGACATCGTTTAACATGATCCTCACCCAACATTTGGCACATATCAAGGCATGTATTGATAAATACCATGCTGTGTGGATTGATGTTCTTTAGACATCAACCCTTGAGTACAGAAAACTGTATTGAGCTTCCCTTTGGCCCATTTCACACATGTACAGTATAAAGGGGCTCATGTAGTGAAATGTAATACTGGTATTAGTATTACTACTCATTGCTACCAACACTTATTTCTGAGGTATAACCACCCACATAATAAATCAACTTTGTCTTTCACACTACATGCAGACTCCAGCTGTGGTCATTGACTCATTAAGACCGCGGTAGGTGGTCAGTGTTCGTTCCGTTTGCATGCAAATCACAGCTGGTGCTCACCCAATAGCGTATGTGCATGCAAATCAGTCTGCTCAGTGGAGGTAGAGCACCTTGTGGAATCACGTGCTTTTATGCAAAAGCGGGTTCAAAGGAAGTTCAGCCAACTTTTCGGTTCACAAGTGCGATTTCAGCAAATCAACAAAAGCAAATACCTGCACCAAATGTTCTGACTGTGCCCTCACATATTCACCTGTACATGCAGTAGCTGGAGCAAAAATAATGTCACATCAGGATGCAGGTAGAACAGAAAACAAGACTTTCATGCAAATACCGGAGATAACCCCAAAAACTGTGATAGGATTGGTTTCTATCCAAAATCTAATCTGGACACAGATCACATTTTGATAGGTATAAATGGTGCCATATGTGTTTGAATGCACAGGAGGTTCAGAAATGTGAGGTACCGTCTGCTCTCCCATGCTGTTCCCCATCAATCCAATGCTTAGCATGGCCACTGGAAGGCATGGCGGCACGTGAATGGCATATTCCATTTCCTGCTCCAGCGGCACTATCAGTGTCCCATTCCCAGGATAAAGTGGACCAGGCGTCCCCCGCCAAGAGACATGCTCACACACAAACAAGGCAGCTGGTGGGCTGAGTGAATTTCTATGGCAATGGGTAAGCTGGGGATGGTCAGCATAAAGCAACAGAATGAAGGTAAGCTGCGTAATCACCTGTGGGATATGGAGAGCCGGCGAGACAGTATGGGCGTGTTTTCAGGCTGGTGTTGTGTAATTTCAGCAAATGAGCGCAATTTCTTTAAAGGCAAGTAATGTTTGTCTTTCTGAATAAAGATTTCACAGCTCAGCTTCCAAAATACTAAGCTTACTCAGCTTATTCTTCTTCAGCACCAAGTCCTTAAATTAAAAGACAAAATGTGATGTTTGCCCATGTACTCTAGAATGACATATAAAGGATTTCTGATATGATGCGGAAATTAAATCTGTTTTAGAATCTGATAAAACTCCTTTAAGGTTTGGTTGAAGTTTAGGGTCAAATACATCTTGGTTAGGTTTAGTGAAAGATGTATAATTTCCATTGAAATGGCTGTTTTCTTAAGTTTGTCCTCAAAGTGATAGTAGTAACTGCTTGGGTAAGATTATTGAATGATGGTGGTCATGGTTGGTCCGGTGTTTTGATGACCCTTGCATCCACCTCAATGCTCGCTTACGTGGACACCATAGCAACTACTTCCGCCTTTGCTGAATGGGAAACAGTCAAAAACAGATGAAAACAGATGAAAACAGATGTTGCTTAATCATTTGACGTTTATCTATGGACGGTCCCTTCTTAAACCATGACTAAAGTCTTTTCCACATCTTAAAAGGTTTTCCATATTTTAATCTACTGTATTCTACCACAAATCTTGTCTACTTTACATTACAGCTAAGCCATTGGCTTCCATTCAATCTAGTACAATATGAAAAGTGGTTAAAAAAAGAAAAAAAGAGAAACTTGGCTTGGCTTGTGTTACTTTCACAGTGAACAGAACTCAAGCCAGTTACATGAGAGTTATTTTATCCATGAATTGAATGGAAATCAATGGCTGCCTGGAGCATTTACCAAAATACACTCAAAATCCTTAGTAATTTTGCCCAAGCCCAACTGTTAGCCAACATTCTATTTTCACAGTAACCAAATTGTGGTTTAGAAACAAAATATTTGTCCCAAAAACATTTAATTTCAATCTTGTGTGTGTGTGTTTCTAAACCCATCTGAGAGCCAGTTGGTGTTTATGGATTCCAGCACTTTCACCACAGAGCTGGCATCATACATGTTCATTGAAGAATAATCAGTGGCGCGCAGTGTGTGTGTCTGGTGAAACTGGCAAGGTTTTAAGCCCATCCTGATCTTTTAATTAGTCTGATTATCCAAACAGCTGTTTGCTGGAGCTCCCTGTGACTTTAACGCTCGCACACACACACACATACACGCAGTGTGATAACGCTACATATGTGACTGCCGTCGGGTGCCCTCTGAGCGGGGTGTGATAAATATTGTCAGTGTGCCTCTGATGACGGCGCTCCAAGCTCTGACTGACTGTCAGCACACCCTCCCCGCTGGATTTGTCTTGATAAAGTAGAAAGTTTTCAGACTTCTGCAGGAGACTTTGAAGACTTGGCTGTCACAATGCTGCTGAAGACTTTTGAGTGTGTGTTTTGTATTTACGTCCATCATCATGATCTTGCACACTTTTTTGAGTCAATTTTCAAACTCGCTGTTCGCGCTGATGCAGTCAAGTCTATATTTTCTGACGAGCTGCTCTATCGCTGCAGTAAATCGTCTCATATTGTAACACAATGCACCGTATTTGTTTTTTAAATTCAGTTTCTGGTGCAGGGATTAAGTAGAGAAGACAGCTCAGCATAAGTACACATTTGGAATCTCTGCAAGCTCTTCAAACATTTGCAGATTTGTCACATTTTTCACTTGTTTTCGAATTGAATTTGCTGGCTTGAATTCTGTTTGATTCATGAGTCAGTAGTTGGTCTTTTTTTTTTTGTTTTTATTTCTGATTTGATTATGTAAACCACTTCATGCTGTAAATATATAATTGTGTGCTGAACTGTTTTCTGAGGGACAAAGTGATTTAGTTTACTTAATACAGGAAAATGAGATGTCTTTTGTACTGAATCAAGCAACTGAAAAGTTTGAAATCAATTTTAACCTCACATTTAATGCTTAGTGGAAATAGCAGCACACCTAGATGCACTGTAGTTTTCGAGACAGTAGAAGGAGTCATACTAAATTAAACAAGTAACTAAATCTTCAGAAAACTGAAATAAAAAAGCCAATTAATGTGTTTCTGTGCACTGGTGTCCACCAACAGTTGGTATCATTAACTCTCCAGTCACGTGCCATTAAACCACTGCAGTGGAAGAAGGCACAACAAGACCATGTAATTACAAGAACATCACTCTAACCTCAAGTTAATGAAAATGATTGCATTGCATTAATATATTCATATGACGGCTCCACCAAGAGCTGATGTTTCTCGGCTGCCATTTTTAGTCTTTTTATTGTCCCATGCTTCGTGTACGTCATGATTTATTCACCAAGTCTGTTTCCATTGCACTTTGACGCATTATCCTTTTATCGATGCACCAACTTTTTACCACAGCCAAGTGTAAAATTAGTTTATTTCTGCTTTTTTTTCCATTTTCATCTTTTCCACTACAGGTGGATGAAAACACACATACCGTACAGAGGGTATGAGAGAGAGAGATGAGTATGACCTGCAATAAAGATCCTCCAGCCAGTATAATAAATTAAGCGTCTCTGTACCGACAGAGGGATGGTCCAGTGGTGGCATTAAAGATAAAGTCTTGAACCTTTTTACAGGTTTGTCTTTACAGAGTACAGACATCAACGTGAGTTCAGTTCATTAGTTTCTGATGAAAAACAAATTGGTAACACGAATAGCAGCCAGAAAGTACAGCCTCCGAAATTGGTGTGCCGTTGCTGGTAGAAATGCTGGATCACCTACGCATGGTGATGGATTGGTAGTGTTCCATTAAACTTTGATACTTTGGTATTTTGAAGAGTTTAACCACCTTTCTTTGGGAAGGTGAGATTTGTGTCTTTGACATAAACGCTCATACAGTGACCATGAATATATTTCTACAAGAATTCATGGCAACCCATCCAATACTTTAGAGATATTCCAGTCTTAGCCTAAGTCATGCATTCACTGGCCTATCATCCCTAGAGCCACTCACATTGCTACAAACTAAACTGATGTTAAACTGTAGTCAATAAACCATGAATTATTCATCATGAATGCAAACACAATTTACATTGTGAAAGCCACAATGAAGAGGAAGAACGTATGTTTAGAACTGCCATGTCTGAAGGGTGAGTGCTGCTCCAGCTCAGCTCCCTCTGAATGTAGTTACAGTGGTAGCCAATGCTATTTTGCGAGCTCTACTACTTTTGTGCCAGGGTATGAGGCAGTTAGCTCTTATAGCACCTCTATCCCCCGGAGGAACCAGCTGCTGTCTTGTTTTTTGACTCTCTACAGGCTGTTCTTTCTCGTTCCCGGCCTCCCAGGGGATTTATATGACACCTGCTGAGCCTAAATGGTGGATTCTCTTCTTCTGCAGAATGGCAACGATTTTCATTCACCCATCTGTTTAGGAAACAGTTATCATGGCTGAGCGTGGCTCTTAACATGTTAGAAATTCAAGGATGAGTCATTTTCATTTTGGATCAGGTGTTTTTTAAAAATGTCTGTTACCTTTCCTCAAGGTCAAAGTCGAAATAATATTCGAATAATGGGTATTGTTGTCATTTTCCGCTGATTGCCTCATGCACCAGGGAGGAGTACTGTCAATCCACAGTCTCTACGGTCTCCTTTTTCCTCTCTATCTCCAGCCTCTCCCCTCCATGCTGCCTCTGTCGCACACCTTTCTCCGTCGGCAGCATCACGTATCCGTGACGTGATAGCTTCGATGTCTGAGTTGCAAGAAATGATGAGGAACAAAAACAAGAGAGAGCATCACATCTGTTTAAATGACCTCCTTCACCCTCATACACCTCACTGACTGCAGACCAGTGGAGCCGCTGCAAGAATTGGACTCTCTTGCATCGCTGTATGTGCACGGACACGTACACAGGATCTATTTTTGGATACCCGGCCAAATATTGGGCCATATTGAAGAGAGCTGCAGTCACCAGTGTGTGTTCTCACTGCGGCTCAGTGACTCTGAAAGGAAACTCATTTTGACTGATTACTTAAGCCCTGTTTTGTAACAATTAATTGTTTAGTCATTCAGGAAATGAACACTGGAACAAAAGTTGAATGAATTTGGAAAAAACAACTGAACAAAAGGTGCTCTGGTGCTCGCAAGGTTATGGAGATTCAGATGTATCTATTTGTCTATCCAATATGCCAGTTGTTTACAGTTACTATAGGAGGAAAATCTTGTATCTTTTGACTATGACTATTCCATTTACATAACAGATACTTGCACGAAACTGAACGCATTTTAATAGCAGTCACCCTGGCTCCTACTGTTACTAGTTTTGCCCCGTATGTTTGATGAAACTTTAAAGTCTGTGCAAAGTAAGAAAAAATATGTGTTCCAAAGACCAAAGTGTTATTAACCACCCAGCCAAATTTGAATGATTAAAAAAATTGACAAGTTTATGAAATTAGGTGTCAAAATCAAGTAAAAATGAGCAGCTCAGCTCCAGGACTGTGGGGGCGTGTCCTCTGAATGAGCTGAAACCACGCCCACTCGTGGGAGCAGTGGAGCAGCTATTTTAAAGTGACTGAAATGTGTCAGATGAGTTCAGAAAACGACATGACTCACTTTGAAACACTCTGAGCGAGATGAATTAATCTCTAGCTCCGCTGGGGGTGCAGGGGTATGCTAAGGGTGGCCTCAGCGTGTCATCGAGCCACCCTTTAAGGACCGCCCACAAAATCCTGGACTGAAAACTGGTGAAAAACTGTTTGAACCTCTAACTCCACATTTCATTAACAAAGTCTTTTCACATGTTTTCAGCAACTATTTTCCAACATATTGCCTTTCCATGAACTTTTATTGATTTCCCTATTGGGGACGTGGATCAGGAGGGAGGAATCACTTTTCTTCAGTGTTTTTTGGCTGGTTCCTGTTGCTGGAGTGTGAGAATTTGATACTTTTCTCTGTTTTTTTTTATCATTGTAAAGTTTGAATATTTGGGTTTTGGACAAGTCAAACAATTGGAAGATGTCAGGTGAGGAAATGGGAAAATAATGATGGGAATCTTTTTGAAATAATGAAAATAATTTGCTGCCGCTCTGCTGTACTTAGATGACTAAACATCTCAAAGAGAACGTCTGACTTCTATATGTCAAAGGGCTGCACATTCTGTCATAATTTCTGATTTTATTGCGCTGATAGAACACCCATAAAATGTGACATTGTTTGGTTCTGTTTTCGATGTTGTGAGCCTCACAGTCAAGCTGTCTTTGTGGGCCTGCCAATGTGTATACAAGCACATAAATATATGTCATTACTAAAGGAAGATTAGAAGAGGAGCAGGAGATAAATGAAACGATTGCATGACCAGAATTGGCAAAAAAATGTGTCACCACGAACCGCCGATGTCGGTTGCTAAACACAGAGTAAACAAACAACTTAATTAGTAGGAATTCTGCACAGCGGGAGCTGGACGGCTCTGAAACACTATGTTTAGTTTCACCATAGAGTTGTTGACAGTAAAAAAAAAAAGGTCAGATTTGGGCCATGTGGATGTTATAAGCCGAGTGTGTGATGTGGCAGGGGACGGTTTTTTAATCTGGAAGAGGCATGTGAAGCAGATGTAGTGCCCCATGCTGCAGATGGGGGGCATTGCAGGACCTGAGAATCTGGAGGGATCCAATAGAAAGAGGGATCTCAGTGCGATAGGTCCCCAACGCCCCCTCCCTCACTCGCAGCAACACACACTCTCCCTCGCACACACACACACACACACTTCTTCTCTTTCCCGCTCTCTCTCACACACTCTCTCTTTGCCTCGGTGTCTCTCAGTCACTCATTCTCCGGCGCTCTCCTGTTTCATCTCTCCACGGTGGAGTGCAGAGAGAGGTGATTCAGCTCCCTTGCTGGCTGGCTGGCTGGCTGACACTGGCTAGATTGGGGCAAACAGAGGCAGAGTTGGGGACCTGAGGGACGGGACAGCACAGAGAGGGGATTCCGGCAGGAAAGATCCGACGCAAGATTTCCTTCAGCGGAGATTATTTGCATCACAAAACCTGTGGAAAGAGGACTCAGACACTATACCGGCTGCACAACTGCTGTCCGCACAAGAGGTGCCATTTAGTGTGTTAATATGTGTGTGTGTGTGCTCACCTTTTCAGTATGCAGATTCATTGGCTCGGCTTCTTTTCTCATGCAAATTGTAAATTGGCTGGTCGTGCTGCTTCCACGTCTTTGACAGAGACACAGATGGGAGCCGGTCTCTCTCTTATTCAGGTTTGCACGATTATAACGCAGAGCTCCGTGAATTAGTTCAGCTCTGATGGATTAGTGCATGTTGGTGAGTGTGTGGTTTGTGTGTGTTTGGACACACGACTTGAAGAGCCAGAATGTGCTAAATAATAGATCTCCCCCCAATATGACAGAAAAACTTCCAAACTAGGTTATCCTTGCATTCATTTGCCGCTCATTATATTTCCTACAATTAAATTCACCTTCTGTCTGTGCGCTTTTATCGTCGCCTGTGTTTTTCATGTTTGGATATGTCTGTCTGCACATGTGTGCGTTGCTGTCATGTGCATATCATGCCTGGATGTCACTGCCTCGGGATCACGGTAGGAAAAAACAGAGAGGTGGGGGGTGGCGGCTAAATGCTATGTGGCACCATGCCAAGTTGCTGCTTTACAGAGGATGTTGAAGGTTAGACGAATGTCTTCTCTGTGCTCCTCTCCTCTGCTGCCTTACTTCCACGCAGAAGAGTAACAAGAATGACAAGTGTGTTGGTTTAAAGCGGCACCGCGAGGAATCCCTTAAGTAACATAAGTCGAGCCCCGTCCTCGCATCTGTCCTGTCCTGCCTCCATTTGAAATGTGATTGCGAGTGTGTGGCGGAGTAGATAGATGGAGTATTTGTTTGGCGGGGCTGGGGGAGGTGGGGTTGATGCTTGTTTTAGCTTGCCTCCCCTCTTCCTACTCCCCCCCCCCCTGGGATTTGCCCTTGCTTTTCCATCTCTCTTATACCCATCCTCCATTTCCCTGTCACCCCCCCATCACTTTTATTTTTTATCTTGTCCTGCTGAGCCGGCAAGATTTACTGGTTTAAAGTGGAGCTCCATTCACACAACTGGGACTGCCGTATAGACAGAGAGGAAAAGGGAGGACTGAAGTAAAAACAACCCCCCGGGGGGAAGTCGTGGGTGATTTATATGTAGACATTTCTCCACATGTGTTTGGCCACCGCTCCAATTAACACCTTCACCAATCGGTGGCTGCGCTTGACAGATGCTGAATCCTGGAGAGGGCAGAGTGTATTCATTAGCGTCGGCTGTGTTTGTTTGTAGGGATTTAGCAAATTCAAATTGTTTACTGTGGTTTTTCAGTGATTTCTGGGTCATTTGTCGCTGCAGTGTTTGAAGCTTGCTCTTGAAGTTTCTGGAGATTGGACACAAAGCAGTGCAAATGAAGCAATGTTTTTTTTCTCTCTTTCTTTCTTTCTGGATAATTCACAAACACGTCAAGCTGTCCCCGTTTCTCATTGAGTCACCGAGTAAGTTTCTTTTTTCCTCTGGGCCGTTGCTTTAGTCTTGTCACAAGTGATTGATTTGAGGGAGGACGTCTGATTCTGATTACTCATTTCTTGCCCCCCTTGTGTTCCTCCAGGGGGCGTGATAGACAAGGACCTGCGCCACTACCTCAACCTGCGCTTCCAGAAAGGCTCGGTGGACCACGAGCTGCAGCAGATCATCCGGGACAACCTCTACCTCCGCACCGTCCCCTGTGAGTTACCTTGTCCTTGCCCTACCTCCCTTCAAACCCTGTCAACTCCACTCACCTTTGATATTCTTTCGCTCTTGCTCCAAAAGTTTCAGGTTCCCTGTGTGGCAGTTTGTTTGTAGTAATTTGATCTATTAAAAATGTGTTTAAAGGGATATTTCAGAGATTTAGTGGGTCACTACCATAACATTGTGGGTCCTGTGAGAGAGATACGACCATACAAAGTCCAAAGAATTTCCCCAAAACACTAGATCCTACATTTCCTGTAATGCAACTCAGAAGTATCTTTCCTTACACCCCCCTTCCTCCCTGATGACATCACTATGACATCAACAGGGTAAACCTAATGTGTAAAATCATTGACATGGCCCTTTAAAAGGTGTATAAATACATCTGTACATCAGTCGACAAATAAACCACAGCTCGAGGACTGCTCATTCTCTTCCTCGTGCCGTTGGATGATTAAAAAGGCTGCGAATCACGGGAAGTCTGAACATCTGCGAGTGTGAAAACCTCTGCTGCTGATGAGCACTGTCTGATAAGGCTGAAAGCTCCAGAACAAGCCACTAATTGGATTGTTTTGTCACATTTTTCGCACCCAACTGCTGCAAACTCATTGACACAGAGCAAACCTGAGGTCAGGAGGCACTGGCTGGGAGCTAAGCTGCGATGTACAGACTTGACTCGAGGTCATAAGGGTACGTACACAAGCATAGAAAGTCAAGGGTCTATCCATGCACGCTTCTCGAGTTTAAACACTTTTAAAAATACTTCATGCGTTGAAGAAATGGAATATTCCAGCCGAGAAGAGTGCACTTTGCTCCAGCTTGGATCAAGCTCGTATGGACGGTTTAAAACTCAGCCCTCTGTCCTCTAATTAGTCACATTAACTGCACCACAAAAGCGCACAGTTGAGTAGTTATGTAGACAATCAAAGATGAGATTTGTCAGGCTTTACGTTATTGACACTAAGTGTTTTTAAGCTCAGTGCAGCATTTCAAACTCAGTGCTTATCTGTGTTTCTGTGTTGTAAGTGTGTGTGTGGCCTTTATCAGGCTTATTAAGCCCCCTGTGTGTACGAGCTTAGACTTACTGCTTAATCCATATTCTTCTGATTCCCATTTGCCATTTTGTTTCCTTAACATATGCTCGTTGCTGCCAGTCAATCGGCTGTGATATTAAAGGGTTAGTGTGTGTTCTTATCTGTGTGTGTGTGTGTGTGTTAGCTCTGCATTAGCTTTGCCGTGCCATTAGGCCCAGCTGTCTGGTGGCTAACTCTCTCCTGAATTCTTAATGGAGGAGCATTCTTCAAGGCCCGGAGAAGAGAGAGCAGATTTTTTCGCTGGAGCCACTTTTCCGTCATCCTCTCTCTGAACAGAATACAACAAGAGAAACCAAAAAAAAAAAAAAAGACCCATTTGTTTGCTACAGAATTGTAATTTTCTCTGATAACCACTCACAGAGCTGCTGCAGGGAAAGCATTGGAGATAGGGAAGGAGGTGAACAGTAAAGAGGGAGAACAAATGGGAGAACAAATAGAGGGAGAAAGACACAAAAGGGAATGGAGGGAGAAGACATGATGATAGGACACAGGCTGTGCTGTGATAACCACATAAGCAAATGGACTGCAGATAACTGTTGCAGGGACAGGGAGGGAGATAGAGAGAGTAAGGGGAGGTTAATTTGTGCATTAATGAAGCTTCAACAATGGGCCTCAGTGCTGCTGAGAGGAAGAGGGGTAGTCATGAGCTGGGCTTTTTATATCTGAACTGATGGATGGATGAGCCCATGTGTGGTTCTGTTGCTTCTCTGGCTTTTCGTTTACACCTTTCTCCCTTCAATATGTGCTGTCCATGTTAGTTTGTGTGACATATTTGGCTATTACTCTCTAAAAAAGGGTTTAGATCCCAACAAATCATCCTGGTCAAGTAGGTCATAAGTGACATAAAGCAACCTTTAGTGCGATGACAAACTGATGCTTTGGTGGATAGATTGAAAGAGAGGTATACTACTGATTAGATACAGTGATAAGTGGATGCACTGACAGATGGTTAACTGACAAATAAACAGACAAATAGACTAGAGAGGTTCTGTGGCTGTCAAAGCATAGTAGATATTTTCTATTAGCCTGATTCCAGATCAATGAATTGCCCCTAACTTTGAATATTTCAGTGATTCAGTCAGGTCTGGTGTTTCTGTGCCAGAGCCCTGATCCATTCCAAACAAAAATGGCGTGTGGACGTGATTAATGATATTGACACAACGTAAATCAACATATTGAGTTAACAACTTCTGTTTCGCCTGAAATAGATGTTAAACAGGACAGATAGACCTGTCACTTCTAATGGTATGGGCAACATAACCGAGTGAAAAAAATGTGGCAGTGTAATACTATTATAAGGGGTGTCACAATACTGATTTTATATCAAAAATCAATCTAAATATTTCAATTTTGAGTATCGAAATCAACAGCAGCTGTTGTTGTAAAGTACCCTTCTACCATCTAGTGGATCTTCTTTTTGTGTTTGTGTTTGTTCTGAACATATGGTCTTAATGTGGTACATTCCAAAAAAGACATGGTCAGATCAGACTTGATACCGTAGAGCTAACCAATGAACTGTTGATCTAACTTAAGACTCGATAGTCAAACAAAGGCATAGTTAGTAGTGCTGAAAACAAATGGTTACCTTTCTATTGCAGGACCTTTTACAGGGACACCAGGAACCTTTTGTACAGTAGTTTCTAGACCCCAAAAAGCCCCTTCTCTGAAGGGAGAACATTGGTTCTCGAACTATCAAGGCAACAGTTTGCTGTACCAATTATCTCTGAATGGACACAAGCCTTCAGGCCACCACAACTTATGTTAAATATTTTACTTCTTGATTTAGTGCCAGATTTTAGTGTTGATTTACACCCTGTTGGTCACAAATGAACCAGACCACATTTGGAGGTGATCAGGCTCGTATTGTGATTGGATCTCTCAACCAGGTATGATTACAATCTATACAGCGTTATCGTCTTCTACCCAACTACTTGAAAGGTCGTCTAACTCTGATCAGATGTTATTATCCAGATAAAGATAACAGGTGTAAATTGGAGCTTTGGTTCACATGTGGACAAATGATATGGAGATTTCGGAGTTAACAACGATTTCATGGATGCCTGGTGAGATCTATGATCAGTGATAAATCTAAGTGAGACAAAGGGCGCGCGAGAGAGAAGAGAATTGCAAGTGATTGCTCTGAAGTACTTCATCACAGCAATTTAAACATAACCCTTGAGTAGTAAAGAAGAGACATTTTTTCGGGAGGATGGAGGCTGACGGGCAGACAGTCGGAGAGTTACTGCCACCCATACCAATCGTGGATCACGGACGGAGTCAGCCAGGGCAGCTAAGGCTGTGCCAGCTCTTAGACAAATTGCCTGGTTGAAATCCAAGGTCAGAGCATTAATAGCGTGAGCCCATGTGAAATCAGGCCTATCGTTTGGTAATCCACATAGATTTGATGGGGGAGATAGAGAGCGGAGAGGAATAAGTGTGTGTCGACTAGTCGTGACTCCTGAGTGGACTGCATCAAGAATGGTTGAATTATTTGGATGAAATTGAACTGGAAAGCACAGCAATTAAATGTATAGATTTTTATGATCCAACTTTAACACAGTTTCACACAGCCTGTGTGTGTGTGTACTTTCATTTGAAGCCTTCAGAGCAGAAGCATATTTGAAAACAGCTTGAAATATTTGTCTCAGTTTGACTCAGCATGCATGTATTTGGTGTAAACCAGGCAGAAAATACGAAGGAGTACAATCTGGTGCTACGGTAGATCCATGAAGACGTTTCACCTCTTATCCAAGAGGCTTCTTCAGCTTGACTGACTTGTGGCGAGCCTTGGTGGGATCATTAACCAGGCCATTGTTTCCTCTTGGTTCATTAGTGCTCCTTTTTGTAACGACTGCCGATAGTCGTTAAGGTCACCTGAGGTCCAGTGTGAATTGTTGTCCAGTCTCCTGGGAAAGGGCTGACAGCATTATAAGTAAGGGGATAAGTGGAGTCTGATCCAGCTTCCTCTGTTGAGAGATGGTTTCTCTACTTTTACATAATTAGCCTCCTTCAGCACCCTTTCAAACCACTTGTCCTCTCTATCCAAAATGTGAACATTATTGTTACTAAAAAAGTGTCCTTTGTCCCTAAGGTGTAGAAAAACTGCTGAGTCCAGTACTGATGAGTTGGCCCTTCTGTGTCGAGCCATGCATTTGTTAAGTGGCTGGACTATGGGTCTGTGCACTCCTCACTGCAATGGACTGCATACAGCAGATTGCTTTTCTGGGTGTGGGGACTGCAGTTTTTAGGTTGTACGAAGTTCTGTCTTAGCGTGTTGCTGAGTTTGAAGAACACAGGGATTTGGAACATGTAAGGGATGACAGTGTTGTTGCGTCTGTCCTTCTTTTCTTGATCACCTGCTGTGTTTGTGTCCTACCTGGATCTTGTGACCACATTCCCAAAGGTCCAGTTGGGGTATCCACAAGCTTTGAGGGCGTCCTTCAAATGTTGGCACTCCTTTTTTTTTGAGCTTGCACAGTCGGTGCCATTTCATCAGCCAAGTGTTGCAAGGTTCTGATAACGCCTCACTTGTCTGTGTGTGGGTTTTCCTGTAAACCCCAATGCAGAGGCCTTAGTTGACAGCATCCTCTCGTGTGAACTTGATGTTCCCGTCTACTGCGTTGATGTGATCATGAATGCTTGGGCTTTTTCCTGGGTCCCATATGTCATCCACATATCTAAACCAGTGGCTGTGTGTTCCTCTTAACCAGTTTAAACCCCATTGTGTGGGTTGTACTGGAAATAGGTGGTGTTGAGACAAAGGTCCAGTAATATCTGGTCCGGACTAGGGTTTGTTCTGGTGTGTCTTGAACCAGTCAGTGCTTCCTTCCTTTTGTAACTTTTGTAAACACTCCATAACCCTTTTCTTGTACCCATTAGTGAGGTCCCATCTCAGTGATTCATGTGTTTGAGTCGCTCAGGAGTGTGGTGACCTTGGTGTGATAGTCAGCCATGCATCTTCACTTGTCTGCTGGAAGGATGGTGATATTTTGGTCCCTGCTCGGTGACGTCACAGTCTTCCTTTCCTGGATTGTAAGGTTAGAAGCCTTGGCATCGGATGAGCCTGCCGATACCTTCAACCTGAGCTGTTCTCCTCTGCTCTGCTTCCTCCCAAAACTAAATCAAATATATATAAAGTGCAGTGCTTCTATTGCAGAGAAATAAATATGTGATAAAAATATGAAGTTCATCAGGATTATGTAAGTCTCTACTCGAGCTGTGAGCCAGTAAGTCTTTCATGTATTTATTATATTTGCTTCTTTTTTGTGTTTGCCTTCCTCTTCTTCTTGTATTCTTTCTGTTCTTTCTTGACACCAGCACACACTCTTGTTCGTATTGTTCTGAGCGCTGCCTTTTAGCTTTTGGACACAGTAAAGCACTTAGAGGGAAGAGTGCTGTCTGTCTTTGCCTGTGAATGAAAGAGCTGATGATTAAGAGGTCAGCAGCAGGTAAGAAGGTGAAGAGATGCTCAGTCAGGATCTCACTTCCCATTTCACTCAACCCCTCTCTAGATGACATGAGAACGTACACACTGACTATAGCTGTAACCTGCACTAGCACCTTGTTTGCTACCTAAGGTGCTATATTTATGGATTAGAGAGTGCCCTCAAAAAAGCAGCGTCCATAGCATGTACTCTACACTTCTTTTTGCTGATGTAATGTACTTTTAATGTACTAAACCAATGAAAATGTTTAAAAGTTTAAACAGGTCAGGACCCTTAAAAAAAGTTTATTCTCTTTGTCTTCCATCACTGGTTGCATCCTGAATGTTTACCCACTCAAGCAAAGACAGATTTTGATTTGAATAACTGTGAAAACATGGAAAATATCCATTAACTGTCAAGAAAAAAAAGCACATTAAACATTAAAGGAATGTCTGAAAAATTTGCACCATTTTGTGTAGCAGAAATATGTTTTTCTGCTTTTCTATTATTAACAATCTCTTGACCCCCTCGGATTTAACTTGCGCCCCCACGTGCGGGTCCGGACCGAGAGGCCGGGCACCACTGAACTAAAACACTGAGTGTCCATTATGTATGCAAAGTGAATGAGTCAACAAGGAAGAGATTTCAGACACAACCCATGACTAAGACTAATAGCACTGACTGTGGCACTTGTAGACAGAACAGTGATGGAAAAATGAGTTATAAAACATCCTTAATGGTAACGTACATTTCTCTTGAGAATTTAACCCTTCAGTATTAGATACGCCGACAAAAAAAGTGCAACAACGGACTAATGCAGCCTAACCTGCAGGATAGCCACCCCTGAACATCAACCATATGGCCGTATCTCTAACCATGGACGTGGTATGTATCGCCCAACCACAGCAGCTACCATTAACCCCACGCCATGATGCTTTTGGGAACGCCAGCTCCATTGGTAATAGCTCGGTCCACCATGTAGGCAAGCAAAGAACAAAGTGGTTTGATAGCAGAAGAGGGACCTTTAAACAGAACATCCCAGTGAACAACCGCTAATGGAGACTTAAAGTTTATGAAGGGTGTGATTGGATGTTCCCACATCTGTCTTTAAAGTGTGCGAGTGCGTGTCTGTTTTACCGCTTTGTTGTTTTTACAGTACTTGTAAGCCGTTACATTTATTCACACACACATATATATGTGTGTGCGTGTGTTTGTGTGCTTTGGCCTTTACATGCATGCACAAACAACATATGCCTTAATTGCAGGAAGTGCTGGTTGAGACTGTGACTTAATGGAGAGTTTGATGCCCGTGAGGGTATTGAGTTTGTGCTAATGGCTGGGGCAACTGCACGCAATACTGATGGTGTTTACTAATGAGAGAGAGAGAGACGGAGGAAAGTCCATCTGTCTGCACACAGTTGTTGGTTTGATCATCGCGGTGTCTTGCGGCCTAGCAGGAAATATGAATCTCTGTCCGTCTCCTGCTGCTCTGCTGCACTCTCCTTATCTTCGCCTCTTCCTTTCATTATCAGTTTTTTTTCCCCCCTCCTGTGTATCACGTTACAAACAAGATATCTCACTGAAGTCGGTGCATTTATCTTTATTTTGAAGAAAGGTAACATGGAGGCGCACATTTCAAACCTGGATTCTGCACGAGGTTGTTACCTGTGACTGCCCCCCCCCCTCTCATTCCTTAGTTTGTCACATGTCTGACTGTCTGTTTAATAGCTTGATGTCTGATGGATGACAGTAATAATCAGGATAATAAAAAAGACTAACAGCTCCCCAGTGCCCATTCATTCATTATTTAGCATCTTTGTGAAAAACCTAATCAACGCTTCAAGTGTGAGCCCAGACAGAGGAGGTGCGTGGGGGGGGGAGGCTCACTGCGGAGCTCTGAGCAGGGGCCCAGCGCGGAGGTAGCAAAATGAGGTGTACTTGAGGTGATGCTGCGTCGTGTATTGTTGTTGCTGTTGTGTGTGTTTTTCCTGCGTATTAAGTCTTTTCATTTCTCTACCTGACAAAGGTTCAGACAGATCAGACAAAATACCTTTAGCCCAAAGCTTCCACTTCCTCTCATCCCTCCATATACTCTCTCTGTTCTCTTTTTCCTCTACTCACTTACTCATTGACTCATTGGAGGCAGGGTGGGGTTACCATGGCAACTGTTTCCACTCCCCGCTTGCGTCAAAGGCTCAACTCCTCTTAAACTCCTCATCCCACTTTCTTTTTTTTTTTTTTCTCCCTTCTTCGTCTCTCCTCCTCGTCGATTTTTTTTCCCCCCCTCCGTCGCGGAGACGTCTAGAAGCACAAAACACGCAGCCCGTTGGAAAACATATTCCCCAAACAGCACAACATAATGACCCATATGATCCCTGACTTTTACAGAAAGGCGTAGACTTTGACAAGCAATGTCCCGTCTGCCATCACTCATCCCAGGCGCTGAAAGAGAGGGGGATGAAGAGGTGCTGGTGTGTGTGTGTGTGGGCCGGAGGTGAAGGAGGTCAGCAGAGGTTGACTGACAAGGCGGGACACAGATGCGGATGTGCTGTGTGGTGAGCGTGACACGGTGCCGGATGCCCGTCGACAGATGCAGCCCACAGACGTGACGGCGGGAGGGGTGTGAAATTTGCTCCCTAATTGGCCTTCATCACACAAAGGCCTCGCCTTCTCCAAACTCCAGCTGTCCCCCCTACACTTGTCAGTCCAGTAATGTCTTCAGATAGACAAATCCATCAGGTGGCCCGCCGGCGGTCACCTCACCGGGATGCTGTCGCGGGAGCTTCCTGGACTGTCTTCAATATAATGATCCGATGTCTCTGGGAGGAACGAGAGCGACAGAGGAATAAATGTGACACCTTGATCCTCCTGAAGAGAGTTTTGGATTTGACACAAATCTTTAGCGATATTTTATTCACAAACTTATTTTATTTAAAAAGCATTTATGACACTTGAACCTACACTGCGCCACTTTACACGCTTTCTGCATCCCGAATCATGAAATTTGTGACTTATTCATCTTTTTGAAGGTGAGCTAAGGCACTGACATCTCGACGGTGGTGGCGGTGGCGGCGGCGGCAGCGGCATCTTAATGGAGCTCGGTTCCGCTACACCTCCTCACTCCCATGACGTGTGACAGCCCGCTGGCTTTTCCAGGAATACATCTGTGAGGTGGTAGCGATAGAAAATGACAGTGTCTTTAAATTGGAAACCAGAGCTAATCAAAACTGGTGGCTAAGAGAGTTAAAAAAATAAAAAAAATGGACCTGGACTCGCTTAATTGTGTCCACAAGGAGTGTCTAAGTGTGTCTTATTCACACGGTGCTGTCACCGCAGAGCCCTGGGCACAAAAGAGGAGAAATTTGACTCGGTCAATCAGAGGTTGGACATTTCTATGGGACATAGTCTGTTAGTGCTCTACAAATTACATTTTGAGAAGTGTGAAATTGATAAAATATGCTATTATTTAGTCATTTTCACTGTGAAAATCCATCCAAAACTCTCGGCCCTCACACCTCAGCTGCACATTTTCACACTTATTAGCTCATATTTATGAAGAACGATGTGTCATCACAACAGATCTGCCATGGGATTGTACAGAATCAGTTCACATCCGGGGTGCTTGAACTTTAGCTTTCTCTCCTGTGGGGCGACTACAGTTATTGCCTTCATCCTTTTTTCACCCACTGTCGGGGGGTGGACTCATTGAACCAGCGGGTAGAGAAATCCCTTTCATTAACTGTTCCTCGAGTGTTGTGTTTTTCCAGACTGTACTCGTAGCGCTGTAAATGCTCTGTATCCATTTTGGCAGGACCGCGCAGAGAAACTATAACGCTGAGTCTTATCTCTTCAAATGTAAATGGAGTCGCAAACTATAGGCCATCATTTTAAACTCAGCCTTAACTCCACAAAACTCCTTTTTTAAACAATGGCACAGCAGAGATTAGAGCTTGGGGTGTTTATGAGGAACAGCTGGTACATTGTGACCGATGATTCGAGAAAAAGATGAAATGCAGAAGGGCTTCTGAGCCTCACTTATCCTCGCTTACGTAGAGGTGTGATATGATTATTGTATCGAACAGGGCATACGCTATATATACGATGGAAGAAAGTTCTGCAGTGTTCATTAAGCACCATGTGCTTTGTTCCTGTTGCTATGCCCATCAAGCTTTCCAAAAGTCTCGGATACTTCTTCTCTGCAGTACACTGTGTACACTATGTACTTTCTGGCGTAGGGCTCTGATTTCATCAGGGTAGTGTTCTCTCAGTTGAAGTCTTACTGGAAATGACGATTGCAACATTTTACCGCCTTTTCTTCTTAAATTACAAATTACGACCAGGCGAAGCATTAGCGCCAATATTTGACTGGCAAAATACAATCTTAAAACAAACGTACATCTTACATTTGTATATTATGGTATTCATTGCGATTGCTTGATCCCCAGCAGCTTGCTCACACCATTTTCACAATGCCGGAAGTCTCTCTCCTTCTGCTATGAGGGCGAGAAGTGTCCAACTTTTCACACTCAACTTTTTTACCATCCAGGTGCTCACAGTACACCGCATTTTAATATTCTATAACTGACAGTCTGAACGCACTCTGTCAAGTGGAAGTATGCAAGGGCGTGAACTGAGACACAGCATTAGCCATTTTGAGAACAGTGAGACAGAAAAAGGTGCACTTGTTGACTTCTTACTTAGTTCTGTATTGTGCTAAAAGACTGGGGATTTCTCGGACAAAAATCTAGCATCCTTACCAATTAATCAAGAAAACATGTAATGCTAAATGAAGACGCTGCATTGCTCTCACAGTGTAGAGTTTTTTAAGTCTATATTAAGCTTCCATGGTCTCATAGAGTAATAACTGACCTTGTGTGACATTTGAGCGGTCCTGTCATCTTCCCTCCACCTCTGTATGACTGGTGGTTCAGGATCTGCCTGCTGACTGAGGACAGAAAGGTGTGTTTGATTTGCTTCACAGAGCACCTCGGGTACACGCAGACTTAATATTCATGGCCAGAGCCTTCAGGGGCCAAAAGGGCGTTTCCTCGGCCAAGCGTGGATCAAATCTGTCCCTCCTCCCACACAGAGACACACAGCCTGGGTAACGATTATTCTGTATTAAAATGTAGTCGAATAATTTGATTACATGACATGTAAACAGCTTAATCATGTTATCTGACTTGTATCAAGGTCATGATCCGGGGAAGCATAACTCGATTAACAGATCTCAGTTATTCATCAATCTGTGGAATTACTTCTGTCAGGTAAACAGCACACAGCTGTCTGTCTGTCTGTCTGTCTGTCTGTCTGTCTGTCTGTCTGTTGCATTCCAGTATTTTGATTGTTAACGTCAGGTCACTCAGACTGAGACAAATAAATGTGGTTGCAAAATGTTCACTGTTGTGGTGGGAAAAGAAAAACAAAGCTTGTTTGGGGATTGGCAAGAGAAGACGCATTCATTTGCATTAAGATAATAAAATTAAGTAGAATTGACAGTGAGATGTTTCATAAATTAGCCTAAGCGTAGGAAGCAATTAACGTAGTTTTCATCTATATTTTTGTTCGGCAGTTTAACTCCCACACATCTTAAATGAATTCATGTCAACTTACTGTAAACCATGAACTCTACATGTATTAAAACGACACTAATCAGTATTTTTACATCAACAATGGATCAAATGTCCATGTGAGTGGGCTCACTTACAGTGATGAAAGCGCAAAGAATTAACACCCAACTCCCCTCAGCTCTGTGGAGTGCTTTGGCTTCTTTCAGCTCATCGTTTTGGTTTAACAAACTGCTGCTTTATTGTTTGGGTTAAGTTGTTTAGCAGTTAAGACCCATATGTTTCCCTCAGAAGTTGGTGGAGACCAAAACGGAGGTAAAAGAAGAGAAAATATTGGATTTAATTAGGCCACAAACCTGATTCAAGATGCACTGAATGCGCCGAAGCCACGCAGCTATTTTGAAGCGCCTGAAACGTGTCAGATGAGTTCAGAAAAAGCAACATTAATTTATCTCTATCTCTCTGCGAGGGGTGCAGGGGTATGCTCAGGGTGGCCTCAGCGTGTCATCGAGCCACCCTTAAGGACCGCCTCCAAAAAATCCTGGACTGAAAATTGGTTTTTACCTCTAACTCTGCGTTCAAAGTCTTTTCACATGTTTTGAGCAACTATTTTCCAACACATTTCATGTATTTTAAATAAAATTGTCTTTACACAGACTTGTGTAAAGACAGACAGATCATTTTGAAGCGTCTTTAGTCGGTAAACCTTCCTTTGAAAACATCCTCTCCCATGGAAATCCCTCCATAAAATTCCGTATCACCGCCTCCCACCTGCCTTCCCACTGTTGTACGACCATCTTGAAAATGACACAGTTTCGGTCGTAGCGATTAGCACCATCCATCGCGGAGACCAGAGCAGTCAGCGAGGCCAGGGACACGAGAGAGGAAAATCCCCAGGGTCTGTCTCATTAGAGACAGTTTCACTGTGACAATTCTCTAGTCTTAGCAGCATTAGGCTTCGCCATCCCTCATGTTAATTACTGGGGCTGTATGAGTAATTGGCTCCTCTTGGATGCTAAGGCCAAGAAAGAGAGGTACGGGGGAAAAGCAGAGTCCGGAGTGAAAGCAAATTCACTGCTTATTCTTGTGCACGAATCAAGTGTCGGCGTTTGAGGCTTAGATTAGAGATCATTCTCTCTCTCACAAGAAAACACATCATCTTCTATCCACCAGCCATTTTCTATTGAAGAAAATATTTGTTCTGTTCTTCATCCTTCCTCTCCAGTGTTTTTCCATCATGTCCGGTCAAATGAGCTGGGGCACTGCAGCCGACAAAAAAGGTGTGCAGTCACCCGGGCTGACCGTGAATGATGCCCAGAGGGCTGTACAGAGAATTTTGCTGGAAAAGTTGAAAACGTCTTGCAGCATGGGCTGATTTTTACCATCATGTCCCCGTTATATTCCAGCAGTAATTTAGTCTGGGAGGTCTCCGCAATCAGAAATCCAATCTGTGTCGCCACTGCTCTCTGTGGCTTTAGGTAATAGCAAGACAACTGCTTAGTCTGCTTAGTCTGCGTGCTTGCACAGACATATCAGAGCTCTCATTCTGTTTATCCAAGCCCCTAATGAAATGTTCCATCTTCGGCACATCAGTGGGACGGGGGGAATTGAATGTGCAGAGAGCTGCTACGCTATCTCAAACTGTGACCTGCTGAATGAGGCAAAGCTATCTTAATGTCAGATTGTCAGTGTCATTATTTGGCGCGAGCAGCGTAAATAAGCTTGACACTACAAGTATTCAATTTGAAAGATAATGATATTACGGCACGACGTGTGTGCACTTATCTGAAATGTCAATACGACGCAATGAATTGGACGGATTGGAACTCACTGCAAGCCTTTTTTTGACATCGAAGCTCGAGTCTCGACTGACGCAGGTACAGTTTTCTTAAGAAAGAAACCCAGAGGCTGTGAAAAATTAAATCTAGCAGGTCTCGTACTGGATGTGAGGTTTGTTTCTAAAGAGCGTGGTGCAATGCAGCAAATGTCCCGGTCAAGCAATCTCAGTGGGTACAAAAGAACATCTTAACCCAGGAAAAAAAACAACACGTCGCTAACATGTTAGGGTCAACACCACAGATAATGAACATCTTTAATCTGCTTGATCATTTTTTTAATGTTATCTCGGTCCTCTCTGTTTGTTTTATTATCTGCTTTGCCCCGTTTTTGTTGCAGTAATGGCCCAGTTGGCCCACAGCGGTGATTAAAGTTTCATCTTATCTTCAAACAAGATGAAAAACATGCAGTAGCTTTCCCAAATGTTGAAGTGCTAATTCAGGCGCAGCAGGTTGACCAACCATTTCTTAAACGAGGCATACAGAAACAGGAAGTGTAGCAGTGATTCTGGTGGAAAGTGCAAAGTCTTGACTCGAGTGACATCACATGAGTAATCTCGGCTTTTATTGAGCTCCAAGGTTCTTGCCCCCAAAATAGTGACTAACATCATCATCAATTCTGACTTTCTTTCTCTTTTTATAATCTCTTTTAAGTTCTTCAGTGTTATGAAAGTGCAGGATTAACTCCCTGAAGCGCTCATTATCACACATTGAGGTCACAAATTAGAATCAGATGTCAGCAATGAATCATGAATCCTGACTCAGTTGCTTTCTCCTCTTGACTTAAAAAAAAATGAACCTTTTTAACAAGAACCTTTTTTTGCTTTTTTATATTATACATTGTAAAGTTGATTATGAAGTGATTCATTTTCAGTTTGCATATAAAAACATGTAAACGCCATGGGAAGTTTCAAAAGAGAACTCGAGCCGACATGGTCTAAACATTTACTGAGAACAGAAATCTCTAGGGTAGCAGGTCAGACACGTACTATAAGATTTGTTAATGAATTCAAACTTAATTTGAATTATATTACTTAGTTTCTAATAGGGTTAATATATGATAATAAAGATTGTTTTCCGGTACATTTCTTCCAACCTGGGCGACCCAAAGCAAGAAGGTTCCTGGTTCAAACCTCAGCTGGAGAAGTTTGCTTGTTCTCTCCGTGTCTACATGGGTTCTCACCAAGTAGAATCTAAAGACATGCACTCAATAGGTTCATTGATGACTCTAGATTGGCCGTAGGTAATTATGCCAGTGTGAATGGCTGTTTGTCTGGCGGCTTGTCCAAGGTGTACCACGCTATCCAAGCCCAAAGTCAGCTGGGATGTCTCCAGCCCCACCTTGGCCCTGAAGTGGATAAACGGTTACCAAGCGGTTTCTTCTGTAAAAATTGAAAAAGTTGATAGCTTATTGATTAAGCAATTGTCGCTACGGCTCTACTGGCAACTCTGCTGTCCCAGGCGTACTAAAAGTTGTAGCAACAGCCCAAATGTATGAGTTATGGTGCTGGTATCCACACTAAAACGATGTTCAAGAACTCAAATACCTCATAGTCATTTCTTAGTCTGTGCCAGGGTTGAATTGAACACCATGTGAGCAGCAAGAGCTGACAGATCAGCTTTTCTCACAGCGTACGGGAAATTATCTCTCACAAAGTGCGTTTGTTTAGTGTTCAGTGTTTTCCTTCGTTATCCCGCCGCGTCCCAGAATCTTTACACTGTACGATATTAAAAAGGGAAAACAGGCAGTTGTTGAATTTTCATGTTATCGCCCAAGTCCAGAAAATGCATGCCAGCACTTTGATTTGATTTGGTTTGATTCCTCACACACACACACACACACACACACACACACACACACACAAGAGAATTTTTGCAGCGTCATTTTTTTTCCCCCTGCGGTTGTTTTGATAAAACTACACATTCTCCCACCACAGACAACTTCAGGCTCTTTTCTCATTTTTAGTTTAGTGAAGTAAAAAAAAATAATAAATGCATGTCAGTTTATTTGCTTGAGCTCTCCCTTAACTCCCTCCTTTACTTTCTCCTCCTCTCTCCCCTCCTCTCCTCTGTTGTGTTTGCTTTGTATTGCAATGCGCTCCAGCGCACAGGAAGATGCTCCGGTTGCTCAAGGTTAGATTGTTATACTGATCAACACAAAGCGAGTGCATGTTTCCTTTTGTTTGACATGAGCGGCACACCTCCCCTGACAAACATACAGTACACTCAAACACAAACGTGCATCAGGCAGACACCGTTTTTATTGTAGGGCTGTGAATTGAAGAGCTGTCCAATTCTAGAAAGGACTAAATTAAATATTGTGTTTTGGATCTGGTTCCAGGTTGAAAAAATACCCAGATTCACTCATCTCTGGGGCTAACAAAGCACTTAACAAGTCTTCTTAATAAAGAACAAACCATTCAGGTAGGAGTTTTTTCTAGCTTTTGCAAACCATCCATTGACAATGTCAATAATTCCGTTCTGTGAAAAATGTTGATCACTGTTTCCCAAAGCCTAAGGTGACGTCTTCAAATGTCTTGTTTTCTCCACAACCCAAAGATGTTCAGTTTCCTCTCATAGAGGACTGAAGAAAACAGAAACTAGTTTCTTCTAGTTGACAACTAATCAATTACCGGACTGAGAAAATATTCACATTTGAGCTGAAACGAGAAAATGTTGACAACTAATTGATGAATCGACTAATAATTGCGGCTCTGCCATCCTGTTCAACAAGTCAACAGAGTTATGACTCTTCATTAGTGAAACCACTCATTACATCTTCAGTAGTTGCAATTTCCCACTAAAATATTGTGTCAGTATTTTAAATTGGAAATTATTGATCATTTACCCGCAGGGAAACAAACTGTAAACGCGACAATGACTGTGGCAAGCGCATTAGCAAACACCATATTTATTTAAAAATATTCATTTAAACCAACATCCACTATGCTTTTAGCTTCGTTTTGGTCTCCACCAACTCCTGAGGTGTTTCTTTAGGTGTTAACTGTTCCACTACCATTGCTAACTTTCTTAGCTTTGCTGTTTGATGTTGGGCAGATAGCACACAGTACGTTTATTTGCTTGAAACAGCTGCTGGAAAACGGCACTAATGCCTGGTAAAGATACGGGCCCTAAAATCAAAACAACAAGCTGAAAGACACTAAAACACTCCATAAAGCTGTGGGAAACTGCAAAGCACTGTCGGGTGATAACTCTCTATGAGTTCATATCTTCATGTCTTTTTTTATATTACAAATAGTCCTAATAATAATAATCTCATGGACCAAATCAGTGTTTGGAGAAGACAAAATGTAAAAACTACACTATGCAAATGTGAGAATGCTGCCATACCTGTTATTTTAATACGTGAGGCGCATATTTAATCAACATTACATATCACATATTGTTCATTTCCAGGCTGTAGCTACAGGCTGTGAAGGTTAATTAGATTGTTTCAGCCTTCCAAACTAATTAAAGATCTCATCTGGACAGAGTTTTAGGTATTTATACGTTTCGCCAAGAACTCACAAAGTTGCTACAAAAGCCCAACACAAGTGTTAAGTGACCAACACAGCACCACACATCTGACAGCACAGCGCAGCACACACTTCTGCTTTCATTGCAGTCTTTTGTCACGTGGGCCCACCTGCTCAGACTGAACACATCCTTCCACTTTGAATCCAAACACGCTGTAAGAAAGTGACTGAATTCCGTCAGCGTTTTTGTCTTATTTTTGGATACGTGGGCAGATGTTTGTGTCTCGGGTTCGCAGTGAGCGCACGTCTCAACAGGTTATTTACTCATGGCCTGTTTGTTGGATAATAGCACGACTTTTCAGCTGGGGCCACAGAAGAGGAAATTTGTTGCGCGTACACGTCGGCGCTCGCATATGCTGCACGTTGGCGACCCCCTTCCTCAGAGAGACCGAACTGTTTCTCTACTGTTAACAACGGGGATCTGGACCAAACCTGCATCATCTCTGCGGGGGGAGAGTGGAGCCAGTGTTTGAGATTGCTCGCAATAATGTTGAGGTTTGAGTGATGGCATCTGTGGGGACTTGATGAGAGCCAATTATGGGCCAATTATGCTGATTAATGGGATTATAGCTAGTACCTCTCCTGGTAGATACCCACACATAGAAATAGACCGGTTTCTTCTCAGACTGCGGCAGATTAATGTAATTTCACTCACTGCTCAACATGGTGTCCTAATTGAGAATTATGAGATTTATAATTGTGAATGAAACAAGCATTTTTTTGTGAGCGGAGCTGCAAGCCTTTTTTTTGTTGTTGCTGTGGAGAAGTTTTCTTTGAACAGGAAGACTTAAATGATCAGCGAGCGCCTTCTGGCTGTTTTCCACCGAGCTGCTTGACTCTGCCTCTCCTCGGAGCGTCGTACGAAACCTTAAAAGTGCTGTCGGCCTGTTGGGCATTAGAGGCTCAGCTCACATTTGGAAGCCGAGCTTTTTGACAGAGAAACAAGGACAGCAGAGAAGTGGCCCTGTCCTCACATCTCTTTCTATCCACTCCCTTTCCCTGGGGTCTGCTTGAGAGAAATGAGCTCTCGCCTTCATACAGAGAGACCTCTAGCGGCATCTTATCTGTCTGTGCGAGTTTATGTGGGTTGCGCAGACATGTTGGTCAAGTCTTTGCTTCGTCTGTTCGTGCCAGTGAGAGCATCATACCCTGATACAGACCAGCGATATGTGGCCTGTTTTCCTGCCAAGCCACAGAAGCTCTGCCAACAGTCTTGTATCCGTCAACCAGCATTCAAATTTCTTCTGTTTGGACTGTCTACTCCAATATTTATGAGACAAAAAGGAAAAGGGGACACAAACTTTCAGAAACTATCAGTGTGTGAGCCTTTTTGTGTGGCTGTATTTAGTGTGTGTGCTCATGCCCATATAATTACATATTGTATTATTGACAAAGTCTCCCAACTTGCAAAAACCCTGCAGCTTTTTCATTTTGAACTTTCAGTACTCTGACCATCGATTCTGTTATCTGTATATTTCACTGTGCTGAACTGATTGGGATCATTCTTTACAAGACTATACCTATTAGTTCTTCTTAATTATAAATGGAGATGTCATACACTACTTACCCCTTGTCTATAACCTTGGACGTGGCTATCGGAGGCAGTCCCATTTGAAAATGGGTTCTGAAGAGGATTTGGGACTTGGGAACTCAGCGGATGGTTGGCGTTTTTCGTCCAAAGAAACATGCAAATGAGGTCTAACCCAAGCTAAGATCAAGGAGAAGCCGTGTCCAGATTAAAGTGCCTCAACACTCACCTGACACGAGTGCCACACTGTTGCAGACACGTTTTTAATAAGAGGAGTTCAGAAGCGGTAGGTCTTCAAGAGATTTCTCAAGACGGAGAAGAGTTTAGATTTCCTGCCTCACAGTGATAGAGGCCGTCGTTCATTGACTGATCGTAGCTATTGAGAAGGAGCATGAACCTGAATGAAGTTCAAGTATGTGGGAGCCGTGCTAGAGGCTGCGCTATCGGCAAGCATTACTAACTAGAAATTGAATGTTAGGGCTCCAACTGAATCTGTACTTTAAAGTTCCAGTGTGTCAAATTTAGAGGGATGTAGTTACATAATATGACAGAAATTAAATATAATATGCATAATTATATCACCTGTTTTGTTACCTTAGAAGGAGCCTTTATATCTATAGATGCCACAAGTCCTCTTTGTCCACCATGCTGCACCGCCATGTATGAGGGGTAGCCCAGATTGGACAAACTAAAGACTGATTCAAGATGGGGCCTTTCAGGGTTCTTGCACTAGAAAGGAGAGGGTAAAGCACAAGGGTTATACTGCTGGATACCAGTAAATCCTACACCTGTAAGTCCTTTTATGAAAGATCTAGTGTGTAGGATAAAGGAAAAGGTCATATCTAGATCAGTGTTTGGTTTGTCTGTTCTAGGTTACTGTACAAAAATGGCCAGACTCCATGGAAGAGGACCCACTCTCAGTGTAGATATAAAGGGCTCATTTTAAGGCATGATGACATTATCGTCACTGGTGCATCAAATCTGTGCGTCACTAATTGTAGCATGAAACTTTTAATTTTAAGTATCTTGATTAAATGGTTGAATCAGTCAGCGTGTCTCTATAGATCAAATTAAAGATCCTTCAGTGAAAGGCGGAGCAGCAGTGTTTGATTTAATCCACATCTTTAATAGTGCATAATGCCTACAGCAGAACAACATAGTAGAGCTGTGTGGAGGAGCATGCCTGAGCCATGAGCATTGTGTAACAGGATGTTTAGCTGCAGGCTACATTCATTATTGATGCTTACATGAGGGCAGGATGCCTCTCGGCAGGAGTTAGGTAGTCTCAGTTTAACGAGTGCAACTCTGGCCCCAGCTACTCCGAGTTGGAAAGGTTGACGGGAGCGTTTCAGTGTGTGACATCAGGCGGGGCGAGGAAACATCGCAATGTATACCTCTGGATGTCTCAGTTGCATGTCGATTCGGGCACAGCAGTGCAGACTCGTCCCCGGAGCGGAGAAAAGTGGCTGCGGTTAGCCAATTAGAGCACTGGGACTGGATTAGGTGGACGAGCATTGTTGTCTAGGAAAGTTTACAGCACTGATAGAAGATGTATGCAGGAAAGATATGTACGAGAACACCCACATAGAAATTCATATCTTGAAAGAAACAATGCACACAGTGCAGCAACTCTGTACTGGAGGAGGGGGTGTGTTTTTTTCATAAAGAAAGGCAAACAAAGCAGCAGAATCAATACTTGTAGAAGTGAACATGAAGAGACAGCCTGCAGAGGACACTTTGATGAACCAAACAAAGCGTATAGTAAACGCATAAAATACAGCCTCCCATCTGCTCAATTCGCCGTTCTCTGCAAGAAATGGAAACATAACGCTCCGCACTTCAGAGACTGTTAGCACCCGGCTGGTATTTGGAGCAAACAAGAGCAGGTAAGAAAGCATTGGAAGCAGGCAGAATGTGCTGCAGTCAAACGGTACGTGACTCCGAGCGGGCCAAGTTTTCTTTTTTCCGTTTGCTTTGCTTTTCTCAGCTTGATCGGTGTCTCAGCTAATTATGCTGCGTTCCTTTATCCCTTTGTCTTGCTTTCTCCTTGTCTCCTTCCTTCTCCTCCCAGTTCCCTTTTTTTTTATTTTTTGGCAAAATGTAGATTTAATTCAAACTGAACCAGAAAGTACTTTGATAACTGCCTCCCCTGTCTCTGTGCCTATTCCTATATTTAGATGGGTGACTTTACGAAACAAGCTGTTGAGGAATACACAAGAAGATCACATTGTACGGGATTCCTCACGACTCTTCCGGAGGCTTAAGCCGAGCCTCAATGGCTGGCCTTGTTATTATTTATTTAAAGTACAACATGTGTCACGACTCCTGCGTGGAAGAGATTCAGGTTGATTCCTGGGTTCCAACATAAATTTCTTTCTGAATCGTACTGCCGAATCTGTCATTCAAAAGGAAGATCTGTATCCTGTAAGACTCAGTCACACCCAGCCCCGTTAATCCTGGAGAGAAATCACCCTACTGTAAATACAAACATTTACCTCTATGCTGTTTTTTCAGTGCTGTTCACTGTCATGTTCATTTTCTCCGTGGGGGTAGATCCTTTTGTGTGAAGCTCCCACCTTTGACATCCACTTGAATTACACAAGCAGACAAGGAGGCTCGGTGAGCTACGTAGACGGGGAAGCATTGACGTCAGCTCTTCACATGTTGCATCACCACTGAGACAAAACAAACCCGCTACTGACAGGAAAGGAGCGGAGAGAGTTTGGATACAAGGAGGGGAAAAAAAATAATTAAACTACAGTCATCCATTAAAACATGACTGACAAGAGTGATAATTACAGGAGCAAGGTTGCTGTGTGACTCATTATAAATGGAGGAGATGCTGACCATGGTTACAAAGTGACCTTGTGCGGTTATAAATTGGTTCATACACACGAGGAGATGCAGTTGACGGACAGACTGAAGGAGTTCAGTCCTGTGGTTGCTCCGTTTGCACATTATTTTTAGCCTTTTTTTCCGTCATTGGACAGCCAAAAGTGAAGTGGTAGACAGGAAACGAGGGGGAGACGGCGGTGTGACGTGTGACAATAGTCCCCGGCTGATTCATCATTCATCATCCATCATGCACCTCAGCTTGATAGTTTTAAAGTTGTGCGTGGCTGATCTGTTCCCTCCTTTGTCAGTGTAACTTAATTAATCTCGACGTGACACAGCGTGTGCTGCTTTCATACTGTAGTGTTTGTATCCGTGATTGAGTCGTAAGGCTGCTGTGAACTGACCACTGGATTTGTTCGCTGTGTGGTTCACGCAGAGATAGCGTTCTACTTCTTTTATGTCCCATAAAAACGGTAGAAAACGAGCGGATACGGCTTCACGTATATTTCTTGACGTCCACCCAACTGTCAGACTGACTTTCTGAGGCAGCCAATCATCTACATCTCAAGTCTCAGTTTAATGCATGTATAATAAATCAGAGGCGCTCTCACCTGATATTGTTGACGTTTATAACTGAGAGATAACTGACTTTGTCCTTATGGATTTTGACATCTCTGGGAAATAATTTCAATTCCATCAGATTATCAGAAAAAAGATTCAACAGCAAGAGCTCGGGTGAGTTTCCGTGTGAGGGTTCTTGAATCTATGGTTTCCTGTCCTTTTTTACCCATTCAACTCCAGCCTACACATACGTAACACAAAAAAACACCATCATAAGGAGCGGGGCAGGGTCATTGTTAACTAAAATGACTGGATCGATCTTTAAAGAAGCAAATATGAATCAGCTTTTTATCAAAGCGCTGACTGAATAGCGTGCCCACTCAAACAAACACGCTTGTTTTCTTTGTGAAAAGCATTTCCTCGTAATAAATTTGACGCCTCGGGGCGATAAAAATAAAAGTATTTGAAAGGTTTCGAAGAGTTTTGAAGCCTGGGCAGAGGTTATCATATTCATCTTCTCCTCTGTCCTTCTCTTCCCTCTCTCCTCCCTGTGCAGGAAGCAGTCTAAAGCTGTAGTCCAATAGGCTTTAATGTCAACGTTGGCTCCTGTGACATTTGTGCTCAAAGGCTATTTTTCACTTGATACCGACTGACTGTTGACAAAACTGAGAGAGACACCGTGGCAGCAAGCACACGACTTGACTGGTGTGTTTGTGTGCGCACATGCTCGCCTGTCCATCTACAGCATCTGATATTAGTATTCAGAGCCGGTAGCTTCCTGACACTATGTTCCTTCACGCCTCTCCTAGAGGATTTCCGACACTCTCTTTCTCTGTCTGTCTCTCTCTATCTTCGTCTATCTTCCTCTCCTCACACGGCCTGCTTCCAGACACCAGCAGCCTACGTTTCCTCCACATTGCCATGGAGACAGACGTGATGTCAGTGCCGGTCTGCGGAGGTTTGTCAGACTATAAACTCATTCCTTCTCCGTAATCATCATCACCCTAAAGATTATTAAAGTGCACATTACCTATCTGGACCACCTGGCGCAACGATCAAATGTTTTCTCAAGGACCAGCGATCGATAAACTCCCAGATGGAACAAGACATCTTTGGCTACCTTTAGCGGCGAGGGGGAACCAGGTGTCGGTCACTTGTTATTTAGAGACGCAGTGGAAAAAGGATGATTTGCAACAAGCACAGGTGGTGGAGCGCGATTATGTTCGATTGTGAGGAACAGAAGGCAGGAGAGAGACAAAACAAATGAACAGGCTCCCTTTATTCTTCCATTCATTTTTATTCTTCTGCTGCAAAGCTAAACACACCTGACAACAAGTTGGATTTGGAGATCATGCCCTTGATATTGAGTTTGATTTGGGACTCGTACGCTTAAATGGGCTGATTTCCTCTGCTTCAATATCAAAAGATTCAAAAACTGCAACACATGAAAAGCTTGTCTTCTTTTAGGATGATTAAATCTGACCTTATGTTGACATTTATCAATGAGACATTTAGTTTAGTTGTTAGCTAGGGCTTAAAAGAGTCTGAAATTTATATCTTTAAAGCCAAATTTAGATGACTAAAGAATCCTGTGTTTCTTACTGTACAACACAGAAACAGTGGCTGGTTAAAGTACAGCACAGTCTTTAGTGTTAATAATGAATTGATAGTAGCCCATTTTGACCAACAGGTTCATTGGAATTCAGAGTAACCACAGAAGAAGAACAGTGAAGATCGAGCTTACCCCAATAAAAATGGTGACATGTCACAAACACAATTATTGAGATTGATGGTCAAGGTTGGCGTTGACAAAGGAGGTTGGGTTTGGATGGATGGGTCAACAAACCCTATTTTCCAGTCGATGTTGGTATCATGAGGATTGTTCTCAAACCTCAACAGTGTCTCGACCATGATGATGAAGAGCCCCCTAACTGTAACAAAAGTACTTGTTTTAATCCAAACTATGATCTATCACTTTATAATAATGCTTCTCTTGGCATGGACATTGGTATTTCCTGTTGTGTCTGATTTATTTCTACTCGAGAACATAATCATGATAAATCTTTAAGTTAACACCTTTTCTGTTTTTCAGTGGCTTGTTCTAACATTGCCACTCCCTCGCTCTCATTCACTCCCTAGCTCTCTTGACCATCTCTCAAAAGTTTGTACCTTTCAACCTCTCATACTAACACTACTGCCACCAACTACTACCTCATACTCCACCTTTAAGCTCTGCAAACTCAATCCATATAGCTCCTGAGTTATCAGAAAGTACTAACCCCAGAACAGGGACTTTTTAAACCTATGGTACAGGAATTAAATTTACAATAACACTTTGCGATGGAGACCAAGGCTTGCAGTGTATTTTTGTTGTATGAATGAGGTACTAATAAAATATTTACCAGTTCCTGGTGGTACTTCAATATAGGTTCAGTTGAACATAATAAGGTTATGGGAGGGAATTTTAGAGGACAGGAGAAGTAAAAACTGGGTTCCTATGGGGCACAGTACTCTGAAACAAAACTTAAATTTGGGTATAATTTTGTTATCAACACTGATATTCTGAAGATAAAAAGTAATGTAATATATAACTGCCATAAGCAAAGGGCAAAAGTATATGTTTTTATTGTACTGTTTCCAAATCCAAAGTCCATAAGCACGATGGCTAAATTACCTCTGCAATAGCTGCAGTTTAATCTGTTAGGTCCTCTATAAATACATCGCTGTACTCGTCAAATAACTGATGAATATCTCATTATTCCTAGACTTGATCTTCCTACCTCAGTGCTGTATTGTTGTACCCTGATATTGGTGGCCATTTTAAGAATATAACCCAACCCAAACTATGAAATACGGTACTTCATAACTGCCGAATATCTGCGTTGGTGATCCCATTTTCCACAGAACTGTACCCCAATGATACCTAGTATCTATAAAGATACTTAATTATTCATGTATTTGTTGTTCTTTATGTTTTCTTCAACATTTAAGTATTTCATTTGCACCTGATACACTGAAATTACACTGTAAACACAGGCTGTACCAAATTACCAAATGTATAACGTCAGGGTTCTTGAGTCTTTCTCTAGCTTTGAGGCTCAGGAAGTAAAGAAGGTCGTCCACTAATCAGATGATCGGCGGTTCGATCCCCAGCTCCCCTAGTCTGTATGTTGAAGTGTCCTTGAGCAAGATACTGACCCCAAATTGTGCCCAATGCTGCACAATGGAAGTGTGAATGCATATGAATGGTAAGCTCCCAAATCTTGAGCAAAACATGAACAGTTGGAACCTTGCATCAGTGTATGAATGTCTATGTGAATGAGATATGTAGTGTAAAAGCTCCTTGAGTGGTCGGACAATAAAGGTGCTATATTTACTATAGTTTTTGTAGCGGCCTGGTGGAAATCTATTTTGCTTTCGAGTTAAAGGGGGATTTTGCCGTGAACCAAAGCACAGCATGAAAGGGAAACCTCTTTCTTGACTTTTTTTTCTATTCTTTAACAATTGATTGAACCATTGACCGGTTTCTAACGGAGGAGCACATCATGTGAGTCATAAAAATCCATCATGTGTCAAGTAATTGTTCTGGTCACAGCTGGCTTGGAGAGCAAGCGATTAAAGCCCTTAACCCTTATAACGCACCACTTCCAAACTCCTCCAATTCATCCGTATGCCTGCCCCACCACCACCTTGCCTGGTCTGATCTTTAGAATTAGCCATGATGGCCACATGGTGGATAGAATCAGTCTAAATGTCATGTAATGTCTCTCCAGCCTTTAGAGGAGGTAATTGAACACTCAGATGTCGAGGTAAAGATGTTTCCTACAATCAAAAAGCAAAAGAGCTGCACTTAAGGCTAAATTAGGAGCCACAATGAAGGAAGAATGTGCTCAGAAAAGAAGAGCGTCTAATGTTGAAGTATGACAATTTGGAGAAAATGCTTCTTCTTTCATTCTGTATAGTTTACGTTGAATTCAGCTGAGAAAAAATTAACGTTTTTATGTCTTTCTGTCAAGATATATCTCCAATTATAATGTTTAAAATACTTTTAGATTCATTGAATTTTCAGTATTTTAGCTGTTAAAGGTCTACCCAGTTCTATTTATCCATCTATTTTCTGTTAGCTGCTTCAGTCAGATGCTTTTTCCAACTTCTATTAATCAAAGTTTACCTCAGCTGACCCCAGCACAGCTCTCTAGCACAATCGCACCGTGCTTCTGCGCCGTGTGAAATTGTCCCCAGTCTGCTTTGTGTCGGGGAGCCTTTAGATCAAGCACCACGCAACCTTTTCGGAGCACTTTGCAAACATTTCAGAGGTAAATTAATTAGAGTGGCATTCTCGCTGCGGAGGAATGCATGTCGGAATTGTTAATATCCCTCCAAGACACCCTCAAAATGTGCATAATTCTCCGAGTGTGTCGCAGTCGCAATCGATATTAATTCTGTTAACACGCAGATAAGTGACGCCATTACATGTGAGAGAGACGCTGTTTCTCGTGTTTGTTTAATGGGGATCAACTACACTCTCGACTGCAGTACACACTTGTAGCCGACACATTTAATGGACTAAGACTTACTGGAGAAACAACATTGGTGCACTTGTTGAAACACTTATAATGACCTGTGTTTACATGCTGTGGCCCAGTTTGTGCCTCTCATCTGCAAGTATAACATTAGAATCACAGAGTTAAGCCTCAGTACAGGCTTCTAATCATCTGGATGTAAAAAAAAAAAAAAAAAAAGTTGTGACTCTCTGAACAGTTTGGACCGTAGCTGGTAATTACACAATCTTTATGTTTGTACGATATGAAGCAAACTTTGTCTTAATTGCCAAAATTACTTTAGGTTTCCATACAAAATAAAGTATTTCTAGCCTTTCTTCTGAAGCACAAATTCTCCTTAGAGAGATGTCACATCGAGCCCGAGTCGAGTTAAAAACTTTTTTCATGCACAGCAGACGATGGAGTATTTTTTCACCCACATTGTTAGAATAATATTTGAGGTTTCTGGAAATGTCGTCAGAAAAGCGTTAAGTATTGTTAAACAGCTTTCTGGGTTTTTTTTTCAGAGATCGCCAACAGCCAAGGTTTGTTCGTTTTTTGTTCCGATGATCTAATCCTCAACTTCACCTTAACTTAACATGACCACGATCCCTGCGGAGCATCTTTGTCCTTCCACCTGGAGGCAACAACCTGCAGGATGCTGCTGTTTAGGCATGGAGACATGTTGAACTGACTCCACACAGACACACTCACACATGGTAGACACAGAGTATGGACACGTATATGCACACTGAGGAGGAGGAATTTAGGCCATCGCCATAGTGATGTAGACCGCTGACTGACTGGAGATGAGCGTCCGTGAGGATTACAGCTCAGAGAAGGTTTCACTGATGTGCACGAGGGAGGGTAGAGAGTCGGGGGCAGACGTTCTTTGCATTGTGTGTGTGTGTGTGTGTGTGTGTGTGTGTGTGTGTGTGTGTGTGTGTGTGTGCATATGTGTTCCAGCTTAGAAGGTAATGATGAATATATGCTGCTCTTCACGGATCCTGAGTTTATTCAACCCGCCGCTGCTCTTTGATGAGCCCACACACACACACTCACACACTCTGTTTGTCTCTCTCTCACACATTATTTTTTAGACGCCTTGCAGCACACACACACACACACACACATTCACACACACGCTAACATTGGCGCATGTTCAAACACAAAGCAAAGGTGAATGCAGACAGGTGAACGCGGCAGGTGTAGAAACCTTTACAAGCAGCAGAATAGAACCGATTGAATACTCTCTTATCTTTATCTTAGTGCGATTGAACTTTAAAGGAACAGCTTGACATTTTGTGAAATACACTTATTTCACTTTCTCGAGTTCGGTGAAAAGATCGATTCCACTCCTGTAACTGTACGATATTATTACTGTCGCACAGAACCAGAGCGGCAATAACGAGTAATCGATTAATCGGTAACTATTTCGATAATAGTTAAATCATTTTGACAATTTTTTTTAAAGAAAAAAATGTCCAATTTCTCTGTTTTCAGCTTCTAAAATGTGAATAATTTCTGTGTTTTAGCATTGTTTGCAGTTATAAATAGAGAAGACTGAATATACACTACAATTCTCTCAAGCATTGAGTCAAAATACATAAAAGTTCTGGTTTTAACCTACCTGACAGCACCAACAAATCCACCTGTCAGCACACTGTTAGTCGTCTTAACTTAATATATTTGGCTTGCGCACAAAACAAGACATTTCCTAACATTGTATCAACCAAACAACTTAATGACTAAAGAAGAAAATGATTAATCAGATTAATTAGTAATGAAAATAATAGTTAGCTGCAGCCCTACACATCAATAGTTATCAATCTTCTCATGTAGAAAGCAAGTAAGTTTGCATTTTCCCAAACTAGGACAAACACATCAGAAATTAGCAGGGTTACAGGGTTAAATGGTTATGATAAGACCTATAGAAGAGCAAGTGATAGTAATAGGGTACAAAAATGGGCACAGGTGGTTTTAAAATAGTAGAAACAGCATTAAAAACATCACAGGTGGTTTTAAAATAGTAGAAACAGCATTAAAAACATGCAAGACAAAATCATAAAGCACAGAAACGGAGACGTGCAAACAGAGATTCATCCTTGACCTCGTGTCAGTATACTGTTTTTGCGTTGCATCCCGTCTCGCCATCAGGAATTTAGAAATTCTCTGTATTGTTTTGTTGTCTCGTTGCGCAAAATCCTGGAAAACAAGCACGACCTTGATGTCCGGCGCTGTCGTCAGCCTTTCGCTTGGTAACATCAAAGTCGTGCGAACACGTCCACTCAGAAAAAACAAGCCTTTTCTACCGCGTCTAAACTTATTGTACACACACACACAGGAGAGAAAACTTAAGGATAGGGGTGGGAGATGGCGTAATATCTGGACAGTCATGCCTCAGGCTGATACTCCCCCACAGGCAACATATTACATATTCACAATAATTCATGCAGTAAAATTTCCCTCACATTCGATTAAAAATCATCGAGTCTTCCCCCTCCCCCTACTTATGGCTGGAATGATGCTTAATTCAGTCTCCAATTAAAAAACCAGGCTAGCCCCACAGTAACAGAGATTGCATAACGTCCCCGGCTCTGTCATTATGTAATACAATGCAGATGAAACGGAGAGAGAGCCGCGCTGTTTGACATGATTGCTGGCACAGATGTCTCGCTGCAACATGCACGGTCATGAATCCGAGACTACGCCAGCGTTTTATCTACAGTTTATTTTACAGGAGCTATATTTATAATGTGGAACACCTACTCTGAAAGTTTTAGACTCCTTCACACAATCAATAACTCAGTTCTTTGGCTTCTTTTTATATCTGTTACCTTATTTGTAATTCTTAGATTTTTTTTAAAGGGGGAAATCGATATTGTATTCAGCCTGTATCCTCATCTGTGCGTCCTACATCCTTCATATTTTGACATTTACATTCCGTTATTATCATTCTGCACAAGAAACACACATTTTTGGCTTTTTCAAACGGGCCTTGCCACTTTTCTTCTGGTGGAAATGATCGTTTTGAACAGGAAACAGGACAGAAATAATCACTAGACCCCTCCCAGCTGCTCTTCACAGAGCTGTTTGACTTTGCCGCACCTTGCGGCGTCTGAGAAACCTTAAAGGGAGTCTTGGTCTGGTGGGCATTAGAGCCTCAGCTCACGTTTGCTGTCCTTGTTTCTCTGTCAGAGAGAGCTCCACTTCTAGAGAGTGGCCCTATCCTCACATCTCTTTCTATCCACTCCCTCTCCCTGGGGTCTGCTTCAGAGAAATGAGCTCTCGACAGTGCAACGCCGCCTTCATACAGAGAGACCTCTAGCGGCGTCCTACCTGTCTGTGTGAGTTTAAGTGGGTATTCAGACATGTTGGTTGCTTCATTTTTAATGTCTGTTGTTACCAGCGAGAGCGTCATACACTGATACTGACCAGTGATATGTGGCCTGTTTTCCTGCCAAGCCACAGAAGCTCTGCCAGCAATCTTGTGTCCATCAACCAACATCCAAATCTCTTCTGTTTGGACTGTCTACTCCAATATTTATAAGAAAAGGAAACCTTCTACAAACTGTGTATATTAGTCATGGCTACAAACAAAACACTGGGCTGGAAATATGTGTAGTCAAATTCATTATTCCCTTTCTTTTCCCCTCTTCTCCACATGTAACCATCAGAGGAAGTATTGTTTGTGTTAGCTCTCCTGAGGTCGACTCCAGCAGCTCAAAACAAGCCTCGCTAACATAAGTGTTTAAATCGCTCCTATCATTAAATTAACTGCACAGTTTCTCGCAGAGATTACTAACAGAGATCGGTAACTGCCAAGTGCAGCTGTTGTGTAGCTGAATGGCAAAACTATGTTAGCTTGCTGTTGCTGTAACTCCATCAGAGCGCTGTGTAATAATTGATTTAAAACAGGGGATATTTAACATGTATTTATTTATTTCAAATTCAATTAAACATGAATTTTTCTTTCTTTCTCCAAAACAGTTTTTTGTACCAGGCTGTAAACATGTTTATTTCTGCTGTGAAGTTGGACATTTTAACATGGGGACTTATGGAAAATGACTTATTTCGAAGCCAGCCTCAAGTGGACATTTAAAGAACTGCAGTTTTTCACAGCCATGGAAGTTGTCTCTTGGTGAAACAGATTTCTCACATAGTATATCAGTAAAGCAGTAAAGTAATACCAATAAATTTGACTAAGGATTGTTCAAGTTAAAATGTATTGGCATCCAAAAAGTGTATTTTTGTAAATTCTGTAGCTTGTGATGCTACAGTACATCACCAGTTTGAAACTAGGCAGAAGTTATTAAATACTCTGGAAAGACTTGACATACAAACTTAGTAATGGATTAACAAACAGCTGTTGCATCCAAATCCAGAAGGTTTACTTGAATTACAGTTTTCCCTTTTAGGTGTTTGTTTCTTTACGTGTGAAATAGACATAATGGACCGGGGAGTAAACAGAAATGATGCATGTCTTGATCAGATATTCAAGCAAAAAAACTGTCACAGCTGCTGTCATTTAATCTGCCGTGTTTTTTTTTTTCAATCAAAAACATGCAGATGTACACTGAAGCCGAACCCCATTAGCGTGTTCACTGTTGAGTGCAAAATGGCAGGGCTCTTTGCAAGAATACCGAGCAAACTGAGCAACACATCTGCTCACCTTCACCTGCCAGAGGACTCCTGTAGTCTTAATCGAGTATAAAGATTGAAACGGCTGCCAGCAAAATGGAGTATCCGCCGCAGGAAATGTGACACCCCGTCTTAGAAAATGATCCATACTGTGGCACGAAATTAAAACAAATTCTGATTCATTTTAAATATTGGAGTTGAGGTCTATATTTCAGAAATATGACTCCTGGTAATGATGGTGTTTGTCATTTGATGTCACATTTTGTAAATTAACTTATTTCTCAAAGAGAAGTCTAAAGAATGTCTAGCAATATGTCCAGGTCACAAGGCAGTAATGATTATTTCATTAAAATAATAAAAGTATTACAAAAAAATAATTAAAATAGCCCAGAGACAAAAGTTTTGTTTGACCTACACAGTTGATTTACTAACCGTTTACTAACCTGCCTGATGGCAATGTTAAAGACGTCATTAAGGCTAACAAGTATGCATAGTGTACCCGAATTAGAGACACCTGGGCAAAGTAGTAAAGTAGTTTAAAGTCTGTGTAAAGTAAGAATAAATCTGTGTTCTGAGTTTGTCAGACCAAAGAAGAAAGTGTTATTAACCACCCAGCCAAATTTGAATGATTAAAAATATCTGATATGATTTAGGTGTCAAAATCGGGTAAAAATCAGCAGCTCTCTGCTAGGGGTGCCAGGGGTATGCTCAGGGTGGCCTCAGCGTGTCATCGAGCCGCCCTTTAAGGACCGCCCACAAAATCCTGGAATGAAAACTGGCGAAAAAGTCTTTAAACCTCTAACTCCTCATTTCGGTAACATCGTTCGAAGTTCAAAGTCAGAATTGTCTTTACATGGACTTTAATACTTAGTTAATCGGTGGTCCAGTCTGCATGTCCTGAGCAAGATACCGAATTCCAGTTTGCACCATTGGTGTGTGAACGTATCTGTGCATGGGTGAATACTAGTAAAGATACATAACCCTTTGTTGATTGAAAGAATGTGTCTAATGTTGATCATAATAATGAAAATAAAGAATCATTACCCAATTCTGTCGAAGACATCAGCTTGATTCATCCTTTTTGTCCTCTTTTAGCTTAATGTTTTGGTTTTCCATGAGCCTTGCTTTCTTTAACCTCATCGGCAGGAGCAGCAGGCAGTTGTTGCTTAGCAATAAAGTTGGTGTACATATATTTAGCAGATGTGGAAGCTAAAACAGAGCTAAAAGGAGAGCTCTGTGTCTGCTTAACAGATAAACAGATTTGCCAAAACAACATTAAAACATGATACGTGATATGTCTTGTTTTCAGTTTGTTTCTCCGTCTCTTTGCTGTTTCCTGTTTTTGTCGTTAAGAGAACAGGAATGAGAAGCGTCTTAAAAGCTTCATTGTGTTCACATTTCGGGGTAGTTTTTTTTTAAGTGGTGCCGCATCCCAGCTAAAAAGGGTTTTGGAATGAAGTCCTTTCTGCAGTTCGATTCACGTCTTGTCTTGTGGTTGAGAGCCACTCGAGGAGAAAGGGGAAAAGCAGCAGCGGTGGGCTGCTGGAGCAGGTAATAACGGTGATGGAAGATCGAGCTCCGCCGTTGTTTTTGCTTCCTCTGATCATTAGATATTCTGCTCAGAGGCATTCAGACTTTTCTCAATGACTCTCAAGGTTGGAGCGGCGACGTAAAGGGACACCACCGTGAAGACTATAAATACTTCCATCCTGATAACTGTTGATAACTCTTTGAATCTGCTTCCTCTCTCATTTCGTGCAACTTTCACCTCCTCATCTCTCACTGTCAGATTCAAATGAAAAGAGCTACTGAGCCATGAGGGACTCTCTGAGCAAAGTGCAACATGAACATGTGTTCCCGTCTTGCCAAGACAGACAGACGCACATATGCAGTCTGTACCCCACAGCACCTGGTAAACACATCTATTTAATAGCAGCTCCCAATAGATATTCAGCGCAGTGACTCATTTGTCTGAGGGCCAGGTCAGCTCCCCCAAGGTCATCTGTTGTGGGTAAACCAATAACCGTGCACGTTAAGGGACGAACAGAACAGAGACACGAACGCCGTCTTGATTCCCCGCCGAGGCTCGGCGCCAAAAGGCTGCTGCTCAAGATGTATGGGAGCATTACAGCTGCAACCCAAAGGAGTTCAGTTTGTTTGTTTGAATCTATTTTATGTGCACTGACGTCTCTTTCTTGCTGTTCTTATGTGTATTTTTTTTCTGCGTTTGGATTCTTTGATTAATCTCTTTTTATTTTAGCGCGCTGCGTATTCACGAGAGCGCTACATAATGCAAAGTGACTGTCAGCGAGGAGGAGGACGAGGAAAAAACAGGCAAAAAAACTGAGCAGTCGTATCAATCTAAAGGAATCGAGAGAGGAGGTGACACATTTACCATAAACGGGGGCATTTATGTGTCACTCCGTCAGCTCCTGCTGCTGCGAGCTGTGAAAATGAAATGAGCACATTTACTTTGATAGTTTAGTGCGGCTCATTCAGCTTGTTTGGTGCATAAATATGAAATGGTATTTCATATTTGTTCTGCTGCTGACAGTTTCTGATGACAAACGACATATATCAGAATGTAACTGAAAGGAGCGGTAGAGTAGTATGGTTATTGTTACAGCGATGCTCAAGAATTGACAGGAGTGATCTATGATTATGGCAGTCAGTTGTCTAAATTATGATATTCGTGCACCAAGAAGTGCCTTAAAAGATCAAGAGGAAGCTTTTTAACCCAGATTTATGCTTTTGCCACCAGTTCAGAAAGTGTGCTGTTCTTGTACTTCACAGGGTGAGGAGTTGAACATACTTTAAAAACAGAAATCTGGTTTTGTGTTTTGAGTCCCAGAGCTTCTAAAACATTTAGTCAAAGCCGCACTGCTTATTTTTAAATATGAACATTGGGTCAAATAACTGGGTGTGCTGTGAAAAGAAGTTGTTCGCCAGCAAGAAATTATCCACCGACTCTGCAGTCCCCCGTTATATCCATGCAGCGCTTCACTGACTTCCAGTTCATTGCTTTGTTTTTTTAGGGCCCAAGACTTAAGTGTTTTGTTGTTGACACTGTAAGACAAGGCAGCTGTTTGCAGCACGCTACCTGTCTAACACCAAATGACAGACACACAAAGTTATTGACAAGCTGTTGAACATTGTGGAGCATTTAGCAGCTAACGAGACATATTTCCCCGCGGAGTTGTTGGAGACGGAAAGAGGAGAATGAATGTCGGACAACTCTGAAAGAAGGGCAGTGTTGCTCTGTGACCTCCGGATGTGTAACTAGGCGAGTCGTTTGTCTTTTCAAGGTGAAAATATGTTTACAGCTCGTTGAACTCTTCCCCACATGGACAAAATAATCTATTAAAGCGGTCTGTAAAGCTCCAGTGTGCAAGATTTAGGAGGCTTTATTTACAGAATATGGCAGAAACCGAATATAAAAATATCTTTCAAACTTTTTACACTGCGTACCACCTCGGGAAACATCAGGCTCTCCAAGTACCACCATTATGACAGACTAAAATACAGCAGCGTGGGCCGACACAGTTCAGCCACAGACAGTTCACACAGAAGATTATTTTTTGTTGACTGTTGTTGAATCCTGAATAGAAAAAAAGAAGTCCTCCTGATCCGTTGAACCGTCCTTCATTCATTTCATACCTCCACTTACTATCCTACCGTCACATTTTAGTTAATATCTTATCACGGATTTATGTACGCACTGTTTGCATGAACGGGACTACATAACAGGCTGATATTTAAACTAAATTTCACTGGAAATGAATACTTGATTGTCTAGTATTTAATGGTATATCCAAGAACCACTGGAGGGAGGTTGCATACCACCAGTAGGATATGTACCATAATTTGAGAATTAGTGGGATGTAATATGCATAACTGTGTTTATTAGTGTATGATCACCTGAAAATAGGAATTGTTATGCATTTGTTACCTTAGAATTAGATGTACAGATGTTGCGGATCAATGTTTGATCTGCTATGTTTCTACAGTAGCCCAGAACAGACAAACTAAACGCTGACTCAAGGTGGAACCTTTCATGGTTTCCATTTTTTTGTTGCTCGACCACAATAGATTCTCCTTCACCCTTGGGGAGGGTGAGTGGAGGGGGTAGCAGTCCGCAACCACACTGCTAGATGCCACTAAATCCTACACACTGTTCCCGTAAGGTTTAGGGAACAACTTCCATTGTGTGTCGTGAGTCAGCAGTGGGTTCTTCAGTATTTAACAAAGACCCGAATCTTTCCGTCAACCTCAACCGAAAGCTCCGAGCTGCCTGAATGTAACCATGAAAGCTTTAATCATGCTTTAGTTTAGAGAGTAGACTTTTCACATTGTGAGGAAAAACAAACGGAGCACGTCGGCAGCGAAACATTTTGCACTTTCAGTGTGAACATTTTGCGCTGGATGTAAACAGAGGCATTCAACACAAACATTTCCTCAAGGAGAGCGGGGTTATAAAAAGGCTGTGTTTATCCGCATGCATGCCGACTTGTCTCCGCACAGGATTCTTTTTCATTCTGTGTACTTTGCGGTTACGCTTGTTATTTGTGTTTGCGAAACACATTTTTACTTACTGAAAGGTTATTTGATGAATGAGTTCCTGGTTGTTGTGCATCCTCTACGTGCTTGTTTCCTCTAAAGTTAACATCAGTCCCAGTGACCAACAGACACTCTCGAATACTGGACCGCTGAGAAGTGTGTGTGTGTGTTTGTATCAAACAGGAGAGAAAAAGCTTGGAGAGGCTGGAAAAGCAACAATGGAGAAACTGGATGGTAAATGAAGTGAGTGAGGAGGCATGTTTGCTGGCAGCGGAGGGGAAGTAAAAAGCGGGTTGTCCATTGAAGAGGTGGATGAAGGAAACGGAAGGTGCTTTTAGGAGCTAAAAGGAGAGACAGAAATGCCAGAAATATATAGACTGCGCAGTCTTAAGTGTGGGTTACAGTGCAACCACGGTTAGAAGCTCCACCTTAAGGGTTCGTTCCTTCTTGATGCCTCATTGGTAACTAATAGTGAACTAAATTTGAGCCTAACATCTCCAAAAGAAGTTAGCTGAAGCTGGCTCCTCAGGATGTTGTTCCCAAAGAGAAAAGGCATTATATTTGTCACACAGCCACTTAAACATGCATGGCTGTGTCTATTATGTAGTCTAGTTGCCTGTACTGTGGCAGTATATCCTTTATTAAAGGAAATAGCAGGCTTAAAACAGAATAGGACAGAGGACTTTGCATTATTTATCGTGAGAGCCAGGGGAACAGGGAACAATGTATGAAACGACGTCTAGACATTTCATACTATAAACGAGTTTGGCCCGGTGATTGGCTCAGATGAAAGTGGAAGATTAACACATGCTGACAGCTCAGATCAATTGCAGAAGACGAAGCCGAGGGGAAATTTTCTCTAGAGGTACGAAATCAAGACTCCTGTCTTTCTTCAAAAAAGATAAGAAGCTCAGTAGCCAGCGTCCTGTTTCCTGATGTGGATGTTTTAAAAGTCATTTTTGGCAGCAAAGAGATGACAAAAGGAAATGACGTTCAACAAACATCCGGGCCAGATGTTAGCCAGGGACGTTGTGGGTCATGGGATGTCCCAATCACGTTTTCTTGCCACTGATTCCGGTTGCCAAACGTCTGAGCAAAGTCTTGTTCATCAAGTCATTATAATTAAATTGAATCAAACAGAATCAAATAATTCTGCCTTGTCACAGTCTCTCCTGATCCTTGATGAGCCCTTTACTAAAAACTTAATATGCCAAGAAAAGTCTAAATTTCATCCTGCATGGCTGAAAATCGATTTTTATAGGGATTGGCTTTTGACTGCTTTGTTATATACAGACTGCTGACTCATGTGATCAGCAACTGCTCGGCTAAAAGTAAAACCAGCCTAGTCTGTTTTCTCTTAATTATCTTTATCGTAGTTTAAAAACTGACATGCATTGAAATGTTTGGTCACAACTTGAATTGAACCATCTGCAGATCAAATCCATAGCCGATATATTATGTTAATATTAGATGTTAAGTTAGATTTGATATGAAATGAATAAATCCCTGTTTCAGTTTGCTTTGTCGCCATCTTGACTGGACTGCATCTGTGTGGACACCATATGTATGTCATCGATCAGTTTCGTGTTCAGCAACTTGAAAGTAGTAGTAGTATCCCAATTGCATATAGGTGGCCGATCATCATCATCCTAAAGTTGCTTTGGTTGCAGCTGTTCCTGGGACCAAATTTGGACCTTTCCAAGTTGTTTTTGCTGTTTTACTTAGACTTGACTTGACACAAGACTTCAAATCTCAAGTTTTGACTTGAACTTGAACTAGAAAAAGCAGCAACAGGTAGGTCACAACACAATGAGCTGGCATCATCTCCCAACGTTTTAATTGCAAGAACAGCCTGAATCATGAATGTCATTGTGAGGAGCACAAAAAGATGTATGTGAAATTTGTGACAAAATAAAGAGTTAGCTGTAACTGAAAGGAATTTCCTCAGTGGTGTGCAATGGAAACATTTAATGTTTTACTTTTACAAGTACAAGAGGAAGAGGCTTCAAGAATTTGAGATAATGGTGTGATGTAGTAGCTCTTGGAAATGTGGAGGTCCTCTTATAATCGTAGGTGTCTCATATTTGGGTTCATCTGGGTTGAATGGAAACTGTTCAAATGCTGTAAATGTCAGAGACTTGTAAACTTTTCATTGGACTTCACTGAACCGAAGAGTTTCAGATTCTCTTGAGAATCTCACTGGTACCATTTCAGATTCTGTGTCCATGTTTTCCAATAATCCAGTCTCTCTAAACATTGTATCCAATGATCCCGACCCATTTAATGACTGGTGTGTTGTTTACCTGCAGGTTTTTCTCACATTTGGTGCAGTGCAGCCAGTTTTCTCGATTGAATGCTTCGGCGAGAAAAATGTATTGTGATGAAAAGGCCTGTGAAGTTCTTACGAGCACTGCATGACCCGGTATCTGAATATTTCCATCAGCAAGGGAGAGAGACGGGTTGCAGAAGTGCGAACGAGAGAATGGAAAGGGACAGAAAAGAGATGAAAAAGTGAGCGAACGAGATAGTGGAATAAGAATGAGCATGAAAAAAGATGCAGGAAGGTTATTACACCTGGCTGCGTGCCCCATCTGAATCCATTTAAAGATAGTCCGTCAGATATCTGATTGATGATAGCGGGGACGAGAGGAAAGAGTCAGACTCGAACTCTGTGCATCAAAGGATCCAAACAACATGTGTTTTGGATGAAGTCGGCGCAGACGTCTGAGGTAAAATTAGTCTTTTCATGAGAAGTGGTGATAAACAGAGAGGAAACCTTCATTATCATGCCGCCTGAGCTTCCACCTCCTGCGCTACGCTCTGATTGCACCCAGGATGGGATCATTTAGGCTGGACTGCACATGTCTTCGCCCCTGCATAGGATGCAACAGCCCTCCATTCCTCTCCCTCTGATGTGCTCCCATGCTTCCTTGCTCTTTCCCTTTCTGCCCACATCAGGAGCGGGAGGGGGAAGAAGCAAAGGAGGAAAGGTCCATCCAAATGTCAAGTAGTTTGTGCTTCTGTGAAAAATGCATGTCGAGCTTCGTCTCTGCTGAATGCAGCCTTGGCATTGGTCTTGGTTATGTCGCTTGACAACTGAATCCGCTACTTCCTAACACTATCTGACTCACACTCCTTATTTCGCTTTGCCAGTGACAGCAGAAGCCCAGGCCTGGTAGACTTCCTGTATGAACTGATAGTTGAAACACAGTGTTGGTGGTAGTGGTAGTCACATCATAGGAGGAGGACTGGAAGTACTTGTAGAGATACAGAGGTCTGGAGGAGAAACAATGGTTTCAAAAGGTTCTGAAGTTGTTTTTACGTAGGTGTTGGAATGGAAGTGAAATGTGTAGGCCACTGAAAGGACTTTATATCACATTTCTGATACTGTTTGGTGTTAATCACTCACCAAAGACTAATGCTTTAATCCTTAGTTGATTAATTCATTAGCCAATGGATGGATAATAAGCACAGTATAAAGAACGGACAGTGTATCTGCATCTCAACCGTACATTTCTGTGGTGGTTTCTCAAGAACCATTGTGAAGCTCAGTGTGGTGCCTCTGGCCACCGCCAACTTGGCAGCTCTGCCTCTATCTCTTATCTTATCAAAAATTGGCAAACTCATGAATCATCCACGACCTGAGGCGAACGGGGAAATTAGTTATAGAGACAAAAACTTTTTGTTGTTTTTTGTACCAGGCTGTAAACATGTTTATTTCTGCTGTGAAGTTGGACATTTGAACATGGAGACTGACTCGTTCTGTAGCCAGCCTCAAGTGGACGTTTGAGGAACTGCAGTTTTTTGGCATTCTCGCATTGGCCTCACTCCACAGCCACGGAGGTTGCTGCTTGATAATTAGTCGTTTCGGTCACTTTTGAGGCCAAAACATCAATAATCCTTTGGTTCAAGCTTCTCTAACATGAGGATTTGATGTTTTCTTTGTCATATATAATATAGAAACTTGCTTATGTCATGTTTGATCTGTAGAAATTATTTCACTATTTAATTCATGAATCAGGGAAAGGAATCTGCAGAAAATAATCTTAGTTGCAGCCAGTGTAAGATTCAATAGGTTTAATGGAGATGCAAGTTAGTGCTGCTCAGGATTTTTCAAATAAAAAGGCCTGTGCTTGGGTCTGATAAATGATGTGTGTAATATTCTTGTAAGTGTGCGCGCTCCCTCATTTTCAGCCATCTGAGTCACTTCCTTCTTTTTCATTACTTGCTCTTGTGAGGCTCTTTTAGGAGGGAGGATCTGAACAAAAGCTAGAAGGGGGGAAAGTGCTGTCGTGCACTTCACTTCCAATCGTGAAGCCTAGTTTGTCAAAATGATAAAGTGGCAAATAGTATATTTTCATAAATTTGGCCACCATCTTTGCCGGAGTGTAAGGATGGCTGGTCAGCAGTTTCAGACGGTGCCACACACTGACACCTCTGCCAATGATGCATTCATCTGTTTCTGAGTCATTATTTAGCCTCCTCCTGTGGTGTATTGTTTGCACGTCATTACGTTCCTCTCGAGTCTAATGTCAAACCATTTTTATTTTTCATTGTACACTGTAATTTGTTGCCAGATTTCTATCCTTGAGCACAGCAGAAATGCCAGTTTATTGGCTGTTGTTTGTAATCTGAACCTCTGCCCCGAACATACTTTTCTTTTTTCTGATTTTTGTGAAGCCGTTTTGTTTTACCCCTCTTATACAGTGTTATGCATGACGCAAATTGGTACAGCTTGACCTCACGTCTTTTTCTTTCCTCTTGTTTGAACATTTGTGATAAATCTGGGCTCGGCTGCCTTTCCCGGATTGATTATTTTTCTTTTCCTAAGCGAACGTGTCCTTTTAATCGAAAATGCTCTGGCCTTGCCTGTCACTTTGCCCAGATTTCAGAGCTCTTTTATGTCAAGGCCTTGATGATGTACATGGCAGTCACGTTCATCAGACCGTCACATAACAGTTATGAAAACATGGCTTGTTTGATCGACACTGTAGGCGACCGAGCGAACCGACATGCACAAGCTAACCGCTTCAGCTTTTAACGTTCGCTCGCACGGAAACAAACCGTCGACAGAAGAGTAATTGTGATATTAGTTTAACAAGCGTTTTTGGCTTTCATCCATTTTAACCTCAGTATCTGAAAGGATATGGAAGTGAGGGGCTAATGGAGAGGGAGACAGTCTATGGAGACTTCATCAAAAGAAATATATATATATTTTTTCCTGATAAACGGATTGTTTGTCTTTGATCTGAATATTCTATTTTCGACAGAGCGCGTGCGCCTCTTTCACTCAACACAGGAATACAGTCTTTTATCTGCCCATTAGAAGATTGACTGTTAGCGGTTTATTAGATATACCTCTGCAATTTAATTTAATCCAATACAACGGCCTGCAATAAAACCTGTCCGCGTGAAGCTTGATGGAGGTTTTTGTTGTGACAGAGAGGTTTTAGGGCATCTGTCCATCTGACGTAGAGTTTACACGATAGACGGTATCAAGAATGGACGTCATGTTTATGAGTTTGGAGCGTGGTGGCTCCGGCAGCCGTCATCTTGGAAGTCTTGCCACCACCAGACCAAGAGGTGGATGGTGGATGGATCTGAGGTGGGCTGGGTGCCCACCTGTCAATCAAAGCCTCTACCCTCTTAATTCTGCATAACTTTAAGCTTTAATATAATCTGAACAGGTGAGTTGTATATAAATTCACCCTCAGTACAGTTGTCATGAACGGGAAAATCAGCTATAGAGACCAAAAAATTTTTGTGCCAGGCTGTAAACATGTTTATTTCTGCTGTAAAGTTGGACATTTGAACATGGGGACTTATGGAGACTGACTCACTTCTGGAGCCAGCCTCAAGTGGACGTTAGAGGAACTGCAGTTTTTGGCTTCACTTCACAGCCACGGAGGTTGCCGCTTTTTTTTACACCAGCATGCATATCAACCAAACAAACAGATAAAATAAAACAAAGTTAGTCTAAAACAGCTGAACAATAAATATATTGTTACATCGACTAAAAGTCATTTATTAAGCAAATATGTATTAGCTCCTGTGTGGGTTTTACAGCTTTTTCTTTAATAATAAATCTTATATTTTGGGTTTAATTGTCAATTTAGCTCATTTGAAGACGTAACTCTGGTTCTGAGGAATTGTGATGGGCATGTTTAATGTTTATGTTTATTAAGGCTATTAATTTTGACACCTCAAAGAGCCACATCATTTTGCTAATGAAGCATTGTGTTAGCTGTAAATGAATATTTATACATTTTTATTTTTATCTGTTACATTGAAAACATTTCAATAAAGTATGGAAAGGAGTGAAAATACAGTAGACAGTAAGTTTTAGTAAGTAAGTCAATATGGATGCTGTTGATGTTGTTTTTATTTTGTTACACTTCATATAAAACAGTCAAATTAACATTTGGTTGTTGACTTCCATCGGTTTTTATGATCCAACCATAATTGAAGATGTCAGATTAGATTACAGTGATTTACAATTTTTTTTTAGTCTAACCTTCGACAGACGGTGGATAATACTCCAGCTCCATAGTGATGAAACACATTGCATTGTATCGGTGGTGGCCAGTGTCAGGCTAATATTAGCTCAATATTGACCTGAGCCATCATCGACCATTAAGCTCATCAGCCATTACAGTAATTACATTATCCATGTTGTGATATTTATCATGTAATTTATCCCTGTGACCGGAAAGAGCTCCGTTAATCAGTCATTATGAATAATGTATCCCATAAATCAGGATCAAATGTAAATGTAATTTCAGCTGTCAGAAATATTGCTGTATTATATAAAACATTGCATTCCTCTAAATTATTTTCTCTTCTCTCGACTTGGACTAAACATGGCAGAAAGATTTGTTCGGGTGAAACTATTCATAACACTGGATGTCAATCCTGTTTCGGGCTTTTGCAATGAGAAGTCATATTTCTTCTCCAGGGGACTTTTAGTTTTTCTGAACAAAACAACCCCAATCCTGATGATGATGAGAGTGTTGCAGTGGCAGCGACACAGTCAGGTTATATCACGCTGAGGCCGAAGGGTGAATCAGTACCCCAGCAGGTGAATTATTCAGGTGATGAGATGTAGACCTTCAGCTCTGAGACCTGGCCAAGGCTAACATTCATTTAGACCTGTCAGACTCTATTCAGCTGTGCAGCACTCTCACAAGCTGCTCCCTGCCTCTTTTTGCAGTCTTTTTTTTAAATGGGGTATGAGCTTATTAAATTGTTATTTTTCACTTTCTAAACCTCTGATCCTCCACCGTACCGCCCACGCTCTCCTCAGTAAGTGTATTGTGAAAAACCGCCAGTCTTTCAAGCTGTGGTTTTTTTCACTGTAAAGTGGGCTTATACTGTAACTTGATGGATGATCAACATGCATAAGGGGATAGGAGCATGTTCTCTGTTTCAACCTCAGGTTATATCTATTACCATCTCCTTAGAATAAAGAGATATACCAGATAGTGTTGCAGGTTGTCAGTCAACCATGTCGACAATTTATATCATTATACATTATTCTGATCATGTAATTACAGCCAATCAGTTATTTGTCAGTAATAACAATTTATTTTGAATCCAAAATGTTTGATATGCTTAAATGTTCTATACATGCCAAGTATGTTTGTGGAGTCCGAACTTTATTTGTTAATAATAGTGATGTCACATAAACTAGAGATTCAAAACTTATTCTTGAAGCAACATTGTATAATTTATCTCATATAATAACAGATTTTTAATCATTTTGATGATTTCTTGGACAGTAAACTGTTGCGAACTGTAGCTGCTGTTAGCTCATGAGCTCTGGGTGGAGTTTTACTGTTTGCTCTACAGGCGTTTTGGACCACCGGGAAGAAGAGGAGGTTTTCAGGCCTGGGGGGAATGCAGACAAGGAGCGGAGTCAGTGTCGTGCCAGAACCGGAGCTGGGCAAGCAGGCAATGTAACCAGCCTCTATGCACATAATGGCAGAGGTGAAAAGGAAGTTAATAGAGCAAGCAAATACATATTTATGACATTGCTACTGCACTCAGAAAAATAAAAAAAATGTACGCAATGTTGCTTTAAACTACATAAGTAGGTAATTAAGGATTATCATAATCAGCTGATAAAAGATCAACATAATCAACATAACACTTTCTTCCTGCCCAGATGATTTCCTCTTAATGTTTTGTTGTTCTTGGATGCAAAGAGAGACAAAAGCAGGTGCACAAATCTGTTTGGCTTGATATTTCAAACCATCTGCTTCACTGCAGCAGAAGGTCAGAAGTTTAGAAAATTAATCATCCAGGTCTGCAGGTGCAGTTGGTGGCCAAGTAAGTCCGCCAGATTAAATCAACGACGATTTAGTTTGAAAGCACCGCACAGCGAAACTGTAGCAAACAGTAGTGTGACAGAAAGTTACAGTTGATATGATTACAAATCTGCACTTTAGAAAAGAAATTCAGATGTTCAGAGTTAATGTTAGCCGCTGTACATGAATGATGTTGAAGTGTGGCCAAACGTTTTAACTGGGAAACATGTTTGACAAGGTCTTAAAACCACAGCTGTTGCACTTCCTTAATGGACATAGTGGGAATTTTTTTGGCAAGCTTATTTAAAAGATGTATGTACGGAGGCATCTTGAACTTTAAAAGTTCAAAAACCCACCAGTTAAACTGCAGGTAACCATAGCAACGATGTGTAGGCTTCATACTATGCTACCAGTTTACAAAACCCAATGATCTAAACATTGTTGTTCCTTTGCTTTAAGGTGTCCTTATAAAGGAAATAATTTAATTTGCTTTGCTGTTTATGCCTCAACATTTTAGTGTTGTTTTAATATCTGAAACATTTAAATTCATAACATGAGCCAGCAATCAACTGCTGTCTGCCCTTTTTGTTCTTGCTTCACCAGTTAGGATTTTAAATTATATGTCACATATATTCTATCGAACCATATCTCAAATATAGTTCCAAGTCTAGAGGAAAAGAACATGAGCTGAATACATTTTTTAGAAGTCAGACTCATGCATTAGTTTTTCTTTTGTCCAGCATTTGAGACAAATTTACAGAAAGTTCAAACCAATAGATCAGCAGTGACAGAAGTGTAATTTTAGGACGAAGCTTTATTGATGTCTGAGACCTCAAATCAACAGCATGTCCACAGTCGATACTCATTTATGTTAAGGAAGAGACTGCGAGTTGGAAATTGATTTTTAACCGGCCGAGTTTTGGACTGTTGGTCAGATGTGAAGACATTACCTTGAGTTCTGGAAACACTTTTCATTGAGATTGAGTTACATGAAAAGGGATAGGCGCATGCTCGTGTCCTAAAACCAAAAGGAAGTTACTTAATGTTGTTAAGCACACTAAATTAGCTCGTTCATTAGCAGCAGTGGCTGTGACGCACAGTTCATGGAGCCACTTGAGGTACTTAAAAACCCTTAGTCAGGATTAATTCTCCTTCATAGTCTGAACAAGCAAGTTCAAGAACAAGACGTTATATATACATATTTCCAGATTCTGTGTGACATACACTTATATATATATTAGTATAATTAGAATATCACTATCTCTGATGTCCGTTATGAATAAATGATCAGAAATCTGCTTAGAAATCATGTTTTTATCAGTAGTATGTGTACGCACATGAGGAGTTTGACTCCAGTTACATGTTGCTCTCAATGCACATACCACTAAAAAGTACGGAAGCTAAAAGTAGCCCAAATGTACAGCTAATAAAATAAGGAGCTTGACAGGTAAACCTAAAGTTTTCCTTCATGTGTAATCCAGTGATAGTTTGTTCTGTGCGCCTATGGCTAACAGCCGATTTGCAAATTTGCCCAAATCTACAGAAAGAAAGGTTGTGGCCTGCAGCTATTCAACTCCATAACAACATTACACTTCCTGTTTCGATCCCCCAAATTATGTGAAAGGTCGTTCCAAAACTTCTTTCAGCTGTTTACAAAGAAATTCTCATTCCACATGAATCATTTTGGTTTACCGGGAACTGATGATGCAGCCGCCTTTTTTTTTTTTTTTTACAGAATCTCCAACTTTACAACTCTCCTTCTTGGTGTTTTTCATACGCTTTATCTCCTCCTGTCTTCTCCCTGACACATATTCCTGCAGGGATTGCGGGAAAAGCTCAGATTGATCTACGGCTCTCGCTGTGTGGTCATCCCCATAGGAAATGTTTGTGTAATGGCTTCTTTACTAGCGCTGTCAGAGCAGATGAGGATCCAGCGCTCTCGGCGGCCGGTGTGAACACTGTGTCGACAAGCCCCAGCAGGAAGCGCTAAGCCCCCTTTTAACCCCTGCCGCTTTGTCACTTCCATTGGGTCCTCTCATTAATTCAACATGACCGTGTGCTTTTCTGACGGTGAATCATGAGCAAATGATGTAGTTCTTGATTCGAGCATGGATGTAACCCATAAAATATGCACATGAGGGTATTTGGGTCATGGCTTATGTATGAGTGCTGTGTTTGCAACAGCGTCTATGAATGTTTTAAATGTAAATCTAATAGTTTCTCTGCAGCCTCGTCTCGTTGGTATCATCTGTCGCTCAACTCTCAGCTTGTTTTCCCTCACGTCCGATGTTCTGATTCAGAAATCATCGACGCTCGAGCGCCGCGCTGAATCATTTCGTGAAAAGGGTGAAGGCCAGACATAAAAAATATGTTTCGCAAACCAACATTTCTCCCCGTCGTCTTCTTATATCTGTTGTTTGTCATCCGATATGCATCTGTCATCTCTCCGTAATCCCCTCCCTGATATTTTTCATCCTTATCTCGGTTCCTTCCTCCTGTTTTCTTCCCTTTTTCCTGTCTTTTTGAAGTCAACGTTAATATGAGGGTGTTGTCTTGGCTCGGCCCTGTCCGTCACTTCACATCAAAGCCTCACTTGTTCTCAAGCTCTCTCTTCTTCATGGTCTATTACTCTACCCTCTCTTGTTGACAGAGAGATGCTGTTTAATGTGTGTGTGTGTTTGTGTGTGCATGCATAGTTAAAGGGACTTCTCTGTCTTCATTTGCATCCCCTGAAGAACCGGTCCCCAGACTCTCTCTCGAGATGTTTTACTTCCATAGCCGACAGTGGACTCGCCTCGATAAATGCAAGCAAAATGGCAACCGATCCGCATTGCTTTCATGGCGATGCTGCCTTCAGAGACCCAGAGTTGCTCATTTGGTTGAGAGAGAGTAAGAAAAAAAAAAAAAGAAGTGTGCTTGTGTAGTCAGGAAGCTTTGAGGCTTTCACTAGCTTTCCCAGAGCTCATTCACACCAAACGAAATATGAAATAAAAGAAGAAGCGTTTGGTAAAGAAGAGCGGGCCAAGCAGCAGTTTGCGCTTTGTTGATGTCATCCTCCGAGCATAATTCACGCTTTGTTAAATCTAGGACATAATCTTCTGCTCTTTTAAGCCTCAGCAGACCAGATAGCGGTGTATTTACAGCGTAACAAGGCCGGAGTTAACAATAACGTGCTGCCTCTCTGTCTCTGTCCAAGTTAGGAGAACATCACCTCCGTCTGTCTGGTCTGAGAACTTTTTCATGGCACAAATAAATCTTTTTCCATTGTAGGAAACTAAACTAGATGTGACATTATACACACTGCAATGAATGTTCATCTCAAACTGTCTTCTTGGAGCAGAAAAAAATCTTGGAATAAATGAGATAGCTCTGGTAGATAATGAAAAAAATGAACCTGCACAAAATAATCTCAGGCTTTCTCTGCAGTCCTACAGCAAGCTGATCATTTCCTGACCTTGAAACACACATTTACAATTAAATTGTGCATATTTACACTCTATCCCTTTGCAATTTCCCACTGGGAGAAGCCAGTGTGGACTCTTATCTTCGTTCGGCAAGACATTTTCATCATGTGTCATTTTGACTGGCTTAAAGATACGACATGAATAATGTGACTTGCTGAGAAGATAAAGGTTGAGGTAAAACAAAGATTCATCAACCGGCCCACTGCGTGCTCAGTCTGTATGGATGAAAATGCACTCAGACATGCCGTCGTTCACACACTGATTGAGCGATTGAACAGTTAAAATTTCAAATACAAACTTAGATTTTCACGGGTAACTACACCCATGATCTGAAGGTCGCTGCTTGCTCTGTCCCCATCGGTTCCCCAAATATTCTAATATGGTGGTTTTGCTTTTGGTAGAGCTTTCAACTGTATCGCACAGTCTTCTTCATCATATTTAATTTGCTCAGAGGCCGTTCCTTGAGCATAGTTTGAACAAAGACTACTATATATAATTGTGTGCTAGGTTCACTCTAAGAATCCAAAAAAAGTAAGTGAACCTTAAGTTTAGAACATTTAAAGCAACCAACCCAATTTCAGAGTGCAATACTACTGTCCTAAACTTCTACACGTCATTTGTTATGATTGTATTACTCAAAAGAAAACTAGTGACAACTCTCAAGCAAGTCCAACAGCAGTCAGCCCAGCTCTGCGTCTGTCTTTCAGCCTTTTATTTCACCAAGCTCTCGCCAACGACTAAAAGTCCAGTCCCAGATTTGACTCTTTTCCGAGCTTCTGCTCCATCACTGTGTCTTTTTCTCTTCTTAGCTTCCTCCGTCAACGTCCTCTTTGGTCTTTTCACCTCTGTCATTATGTCCATAGAGGCTACTGTTTGCCCAGCTCCTGTTCTGGCACAACACCGGCTCCGTCCTCATCAGTATTCGCCGCCTACACGCCAGACCTGAAAACCTCCTCTTTTCTGTACCTGAGCTATAATTCACGGCAATTTACTTTACTGTAAATCACAGAGAGCTGATGTGGAACGACTGCTTTAACCACAGATGTGTGTCCCATCAGTTCAGTGTTATCATATTTGTACATTGTAATATTGCAGCCATATCATGTTGTCTTATTACAATGAATAAAATTCTTATTATTGTGTCAAGGAATATTTGTATTTCCAGCCGGTACGGCCTCCAAGACACCATAATTTTATAAAGCGTATAAATCTCCAAACAACAAATAAAAGAAACAACTGAAGCATCTTCACAATTGAATCTTCAGACCATCATTGTCCATAAAAGAAATCATGCATCACTGTCAAAAACATACAAATCGGCAGAATTCAGAATACTAATCAGGTAACACATCGCTTCTTCTCCAGGCTTTGGAGAAAAAGTTGGCAAACACAAAATACATCAGCCGTGCCAATTCTTGTCCATCTGTACACCGGAATATTTTCGAGTTTTATCGAGCCGTTTCACTCTTAAATCATCATCGTTTGTACAGCATGCCCACTTCTCACTTCACCCAGTCATATGCATCAGTTTTCAATCTTCCAAGTCATATGTTTTATCGTTACAAACTAAATTAGCCGCAACCTTGGTGGTCCAAGAGTTTAGGGCGCGGACCATGTCCCCAGTTTGAGTTCAATCAGGGATTGTTGTTCCCTCTTTCGTTCACCTCATTATCTTTCACCTCTCTCTAACGTGACTGAACGTTAGTTTGACTGTCTTATTTGCATACGTCTGTTTATGTGTGGGCAGGTTTGGGTTTATGATACACCTGTAACTGTATGAAATCACCCCTCACAGATGACAGATGACACCAAATAACAGTTAATGGCGATCCATCTGTCAGAACTCAGGCTTTCGCCCTCACTGAGGTAATGAACAGTCTGTATTACAACCTAGAGGGCTGTAATAAGGTTAAACACCACGCCTTGGAAAATAACCCCAGATGTCATTGTCCCCTGTAGTCCACGGACGGAAGCTAATTGGCTAATATGAGTCTAGCAGCCTCCAGGGCCCATTTCTCTCTTTTAGCGTCTAATGTCACAGATCTCTCTCTCTCTCTGTCTGGATAGTTTGACTCGTGGGCCGGATGGGGACGGCGCTCCATAATCGCTACTCACCGGAGCATCGAAGATGGCCCATCAAGACATTTAAAGTGTTACGTCGTTTGTGACAGATCACAAATAGTCGAATCACCTCGCCGGTCTCTCTCTCTCTCTGCTCGTCCAGATGCTCTTCCCAGAGGTCGTCCAGTCCGCCGTGACTTTGCCAAACTCTTCCCGTGAACTCTTCCCCCGACTTAAAGAGGCGGCGCATGCTCCCCAGAGCATCCGAGGCACTCTGCGAAACGGCTCCTGGAGTGCTTTTGCATAATTTGCCGTGTGATTCTTGAAAGCAGATATTTCTCAAAGAGAGTCAGATAATGAACAGTGGTCTTGTCAACCAAAAAAAGCCCAGTCCCACCCTTCTCTTTGATTCTTATTTCTTTTTTAATGCTGCACAGCAGGGTGGAGGTGCTGCAAGGGAGGAACGAAGTTTCCATCTTCTTCTCCGCACCTGTCTTTCTTCAGTACATCCTAGTATATTGTAATACGCTGTGTGCGTCTTGATGTCAGCTCATTGTGCAATATGTTCATGCTGGGCTGGGGCTTGTCTTCTGTACTGTCTACAGGAATTCAAGGATTTTACATACAATTACACAAAACTTACTGTTGCTGAGAAAATTGCTGAAGCACTGAATATTTACTGAGTTAAGAACTTACGATCAGGTAAACAAGGAATTGAAAAAAATCCATAAAATTAGCGTTTTGTATTTAGAGCTAAAAGAAAAACGTGACCATGCAAAATGAAATCGGTGAACCTGCTAAACGTCAGCATCAAAGCATCCGCCATGCCAAAGTAAAGCCTCTCAGTGTTGTTAGATTGGCTGCAGACTCTTTGTTTTAAAGAAAATCGATTCATTCTTCAAGTCGGAAAATGGAGAGCCCAAATTGATCCCTTTAAATAGTTTGTTTTGTCTTCTTTATAGTACAAAACAACACGCTCAAAAAAAAAGATAATTCAATCTACAATTATATAAACAGAGAAAAACTGCAAATTGCAACATAATTGGAAGGATCCAGCAAATGTTTTTGGCACTATCCGTTTTTAAATTACTCACGATAAATATTAAACTGATCATCAAAACAGTTTTCTGTTGATCGGCATCAGTCTTTGTCTGCGAGAAAAGAAGAATTCTTCTTGTTTCTTTCTCACAATAGTACAAACACAAACACACTCCAAAGCTGGAGCGTCACACGTCCATACTGGCACCGTCTACAGCAGCAGCAGCAGCCAGATATAAATACTTGTGTAACTTTGCTCGCGAAGCCTTGCAGCATGTCAGAAGTAGTAGCTGTATCATGCTTAAACAGGAACACACATCTCCACACATGCTTTCACACATGCACTTGCTAAATTATCATGGCAGAAGCAGGCTCGCACTGACACAGCATGTTAAAATAGTGGTGACAGATGCTCTCCCAGGAGCACGCAGTATGGCACAGTGCAAATGAAGACCAGCGTAGTGTAAAAGCTCCTGGAAGCGAAGCGTCGGTCCTGTCGTTTTGGAGGATGCTCGGGTAGAAAGAGCGCTTTATCACGCGGGTTGTAGGACGGATTAGACTGTAATGAAATTGGGTCGGAGCGGGATGTGAGATAGGTTTGGGACAGATATGTCTTACTCGCTCTCTATTTCTGTCTTTACGCGTCTTGTTCACTCCCACCGCCTCCCTTTTTTACCCTCACATGAAAATTCACACGCATCGTCTGCTCAATAAGAGATCAAAAGGAGGGGAAGTGATGATAAACCAGTTCTCCTCCCTCCCCCCTTTCTCTCCCCCATATCTGTCTCTCTCTCTCCAAGGTTGTTTGTGTATCTCTCCCTAGGAGTGTTGGTAAGCAGCCTCTCCCATGACACATTGTGTCTATTACAAAGCCTTTAGCCCAATGTAGATTAATGGAAAATAATGAGGGGGGGGGGGCATAAATATGCATTGCCATCCTGTTGGGATAAGCATAATGGTTTTTCCCTTCGTTTAGACACACACAAGCGCAACACTAATGCGGAGTTGCCAAGTTGATTCATCGATTTGTGCTGAATAAATTCAATTAATTGTCTCTGCAGATGTAAGCATTTGCAGCTTTTTTCTGTTTTTTATATCATTTGAAGTTCAACGCTTTTGATTTTGGGGCAAAAAAAAAAGAAAATATTTTCTAACATTTTAAATCCATAAACTCGCTCTCAGGCTCCCAGAGGTGGTATTTGTGACGGTTGAGTGTGAGGAAGAGGTCACCACCGTCCAATATTAAAAAAATCAACAAGTTTAACAGATTTGAAATTCCCTCTTTCCACCCATGAGATATGTTTAATCAATCTCATTAAATTCACTCTTGCAGGCGCCGGTTTGACCAGAATTAAGTAGGATTATGACAGACTGAGGTGGTGTGTTTGACTGCCCCGTCTCCCAGAAATGACGTATGTTTATATACTAATTTGTTTGAAATGAAGTCGAGGAGGAGAAACAGGAACGGAAAAATACTGTGTTCATGTCAAAAGGTGAACACTAGCCTCAACTAAAGTGCTCAAGGACGCGATCAGTTAACATTCAGCAGATACATTCATTCTATCTAGGGATGCTCCGATGCATCGCCTGAACATCGACATCGACCTAATTGTGTTGAACGTAACCGCTGTGAAACAATCAGGAAACAACTTTTTATTTCGCTGATTAGCGGCTTTATCAATGCCGGCGCTCCCTCACTCTCATTCACTGTCTACGTCACTCAACCACCGCTCGCTCGCTTCCTCTCAAACCAAATTAAACTTCTGCTTCTAATGCACACGTCGTGCTTATTTTTTGTTGTTCTTGTTTTTCTGGTCTGAATTTGCAGTGACCCAAAGGCAAAGTTTTCTATTTTACTGGGTGCACTTGTGTAAGGCACAGTGACAATTTTATTTGAATTGAATCGAATCAAATTAAATACCCACTTCAGCCTCTCTCTCTCTCTCTCTCTCTCTCTCCGGCTCTCACTTGTTTCCCCCTTCTCTTTCATCTCCCCATGTATATCCCAGAATTTGTCCTAATTAGTCTCCACTGGCCTTTTGTCTGACTTCTTATGTTGGAAAGAGATCAGACTCGGAGTCGCCACAGGGGGAAAAAAAAAAACATCAAGGGCCAAGACTTAAAACATCAAGGGCACAAGATGCTAACAGCGAGAGCACGAAATAGGCCTCACGCACATCTTTTCATTAATTTGAGTGCTCATCGCGCAGAGCGTTTATTCATCCCCGCATTTCTTTTATTTTGTACGATTTTGTTAATTCATGTGAACAAATAACACTCATTTTAATCACATGCACATTCTATGCTGTTATGTAAAGCACGCTCGGGTTCACTTATTTCAAACACAGTGTGCCCTCGTGCAATATAAACTGCAGGAATTCACTATGAAATGTAGTTGTTAATATTTATGGTGGATTGTTTTTTTTGCAATACCTCTTTACAGAAGTGAATTTAAATTGCTAACCTCTGCACGAGGGATTGATAGAAACTAATGCAGCGTGTAAACTAGCCTTACTTTATCTCATTGATATCAGCCTCATTGTAGCTAAACTGCTTTCTACTGCTGCTGTTTCATGTTAAAAGCATGCGCCAGGGTGGCTTTTATTGTGAAATATTTGTCACAGAGGTAAGCACTAAAAGTAATAAGTAATAATAATAATAGCTTTATTTATATAGTTTACAAAGTGCTTTACAGAGCACCAAAAGAAGGCCACACAGGTAAGATCAGAAAGGAAAAAACGTAATGCCACAAAAACACAAAAGCAATGATTAAAAAAAAAGATTAAAATAACAATAAACTGAAAAAATAGAGTAAAAAAAAATCAAATAAATAAATAAACAACATCACAAAGAGGCGAGTCTGTTGAAGTGATTTAAAAGAGAGCCTCATCTCCTCGGACGTGTCGACGACGCACCGCTCGCTCTTCTGTTGCAATTATGATAAAGTAGCAGCTCGACGGGTGTTGTTGCTGTAGTGTTGCTTTACCGTTGCCGTGGTAACCACAGGTGTCACCAAATCTTTTTCTTCTTCACCTTTGGATCACGGAGTGTGCTTTTTTAAATCAGGCGTTTGATTGATTTATACAGATTAAATCAGCGTGACTCAACTTCAGCTTCGCCGCCTCACAAAACCAAACGGCTTTTGGATTTCAAGGTATTTCTCTTAATAAGAAAAAGATTCATACCGGACATTTACAGCTACAACAGGTCCAACACTCCATCAGTATGATCACTTCAGGGACGTCAGTGCCAAGTAAGTCTAATCTAAGAGCTCTTCTCCACCGCGTGTCAGAAGATTATTGACGCATGCGTTCCATTAACTGGTATTAAACTGCTTTCTGTATCTAACTTCACCTCCGAGCTCTCAGTTCAACTAGTCGCTGCGCCTCCTAGCCTGCACCGTCTCTGGGGATGATTGTTCATCTTTTTTCCCCCACCTATCCATCAGTTTTTCTAAGGCCGTTCCCATCTGTCACTCACACGGACAACCACCCATCATGACGTGCTGTCAGACTCTTCCGACCTGGTTTATATTTCCTGGGTAATCAGGCCAGGTGTGTAGGATGCTGTATATTCATGCTCTGCCCCCACCTCTCCATCATATCCCGTCACCCATCACTATACATTTGTCAGAGAGGAGGAAGAACAGTTTGGCATCTACAGAAGTGATGCAACATAAAGCGATGGCGCCAGGGCATAGCATGGTTCATTCTTACTCCAGCATCGTTTTGTGATGGCTTCAAATTGCTCGTTTCGTCAGTCAACAACCGGAAATCCGAAGATCATTTCTTAAAAATGGTGAGAACCATTTTTTTATGCCTTTTATTGATAGTACAGCTGAAGATAGACAGGAAGCAGGGGGCAGAGAGACGGGGAGTGACACGCAGTAAATTAGCCGCCCGATGCGGGATTCAAACCAGGGCCAGCTGCAACGAGGACTATAGCCTCTACACACGGGGCGGCCGCTTAACCCACTACGCTGCCAACCGCCCCAGAACCAGCAAATGTTGCTTAAACTCAAACTCAAGATAAAGGATCCATGTTAGTTTGGGTATGGAGCCACTGACCCTAGTTTGAGAATCACATCATCGGTCTCTTGCTGAGAGCTAATTAAAACCAATTGTATCACTTTTGTGTCTGAATGCTGTTGATCTTTTCATCTAAGGCTGCGCTCAGACCAACTTTAGCCCTGTACTAAGGCCAAGTCACACATGGTAGATTACTTAGTAATCTAGGGTTAGGGTTAGCTCGCGATCTTTGTCACAAAGCATAAAATAGTCCTGGCATGTGACACACTTCTAAACACACTCATCTGTATCTCTGGACTCCTATTGTCCTAAACAACACACCAACAACACTGCAGCACTGCTTTCAGTCTGAATCTTTCCCAAAATGTTCAGAAATGACTTGGAGAACAAATCACTTATTAAAATTATCAGTTCAACCAATTGTTCCATTACTGCACTCATCATTTAATGTGGTGAACACAATGCGTACATCTTATTTTTTACTCCTCAGCGTGTGTCCGTTTTTTTCTCGCCTCCATTCTTTAACGTCTGGTTAATGTCAGCGACACTCGCACTAAAGGGAAATCATCAGGTCTAATAAGTCTTTTGTGTGTCATCTTCCCCTGTTAGCATTCTTGTCTCTCTTATTTCTTTCAAGTCAAATCACCTCTGAGGTGGAAATGAGTCGTCTGGTTTCTGAGGACTCATGAAGAGCGTGTCCAATGATGCTCAGCTCACAGGATTACGGAGCCCAGCTCACCCATCTTACGTCATTTATCAACGTTTTTCTCTCTCCGCCGTCAATAACTTTTTGTTTTTCTCTGCCTTTAGAAGCTCCCCACCTCCTCTTCGGCTTCTAAATATCATCCATCACCAACTGGTAATAACTTCATCCTATATCAAAAAAACCAAGACTGATTATTTCACTGCCCATCGGCCCTCCCTACCATCATCCTTTCCATTCAAGTCCCTCCATAACAGTCTTTCATTTTTAGCCATCCAGGACATTAAGGTCTAGGCACACACGCTCATAAACAAACAAGAATGGATGCCACATCTCCGGGGGAAGAAAATATCAGTTTCTAGGAGGGTGTTTTTCTTCCTCTCCTGCATATTTTATTTATTTTCGCTTCACTTTTCTGCAGGCGGATTGAGTTCAGGGATGTATAGGGCTCTGAGGGTCCGTGATAAGGGGTTTCCATCGGCTCCATGCAGGGACGGTCTAGATAGGTGAACACTAAGCTGCACGCTGCTTGGTTATCTGGCAGCACACACACACACACACACACACACAGACCTAATTTTCATACACAAGTATCCACACATCCAACATGATAAATACAGTAAAGCCTCATTATTATTAAAAAATAAAGAAATGTATTTGTCTCCTGTTGTAGAATAAAGTCAAATCAGGCACAGAAGAAACACCAAAACGCAGCTCCGGTAGAAGTCCTTCGAAATGAAGGACATTTATTCAATAGTGTCGCTCTTAAATTATCACATAATGAACAATAAAACATGTCACCTGCAACACATAACAAACAACGTCTTTATACTCTGCAGGGAGACCTGTGAACGTGACTGTTTCGATACTGTAGCTAATGATAATGTGTATTTCGCTCATCTGGCAGCAAACGTATCGTTTCACCGCGATCGTCAAGTGTGTGATTTAGAGGCCATGAATACATTTTATGCCCAGTGCTGATAAGGCTAATGCCTCTGTAATTAAGTGGTAATATGGGATAATTTTGTAATGATTTAGGGATAGGCTTTAATGATGCTCTCGTACCACTGAGAAAGGATAATGCCACTTTGGAAACAAAGCTAAAATAATAGCTTTAAATAACTTCAAATAGTGTGCTTACAATTATACACTTATGATTACAAAGAATCCTCATTCGCACTTTTTAACACAGCTTTTAAAACAGAGCCGCACTCCACATTTTCTAATCTTTCCTCCACAGGTAGTTCCCCGGTCCTCCTCTGGGCCCAATCTGCTAAATTCACTCCAAAACCTTCAGGGATTAAATGAGTAAGAAGATGTTTAATACATAAAGAGAGTCAGTCTTTGACTCATGTCTCTGTTCTTTACTCTTACGCCTCAAGAAACATGCTCCAGCTGCTCTTAAATTATCTGTGAATCCCTATTTCCGTATATTTTATTTAATCCTTTGTTTATTTTTGATGCTTTCATCCTTTTCCCCATTAAAAAAACAATGAATCAATAAGCACAGTTTAAGTATCAGGTCATAAACTAGAAGAGAAAAATGATCCAGTGAGTTTTTACTTCTGTAATTTCTTTTTTTTTTGACCAGAAAGATCAATAAAGATTGATCAGTTTATTTGTATTTGCAGTATGCCAAAGAAGTGTAATTTTGACTTCAGAGTGATTCTGACACGTAGCAGCTCGGTTGCATTTTCTCGCCTTTTTGTTTTCACTTCACGTTCGATTACCTGAAATGTTTTCTGAACCGCGCTTGCCGTGAGAGAATCTCATCAACTGTACAGTACAGAAATGTCTTCTTGCAGCTGAAAATCTAACTTAAGGGAGCGTCGGGATATAAAATTCATCTGAAGATTGGTTTAAAGGAATATTTTCTTTTTTATATTTGAAATAATGGCCACGAGTAGGTCTAAGTAAGGACGTATGACTTATTTATGGAGCTTTCATCCAAAACCAGGGATACAAGAAGACAATAAATAGCATTTTAAATTAATATTTATACAAGGCAAGCTCTGATAATAAATATGTGTTGAGATGAGATTTAAAACTCTCCAGAAGGCTTGAAAAGGTCCTAGGAAAGATGTGTAGTTCGCGGCTTTACAGAGTGCCTGCATCACCAGGATAAGATGATACTGGTCATGTTTCCTCAAACATATTTTGAAGTATCGCATTAGAAAAGTTGGTCTCTGGTCTCGCTACACAGTGATACATTAAACAAACAAAATGTCAGATCTACATCAGGTTCTCTGCATTGTTTTTCACCGGTTGAGGTTTGACTTGTGCTGTTTTAATCACATCATCTTGTTTTTATGGTTTTCCGATCAGAGAATCGGCACCACCTACTGCTTATCTTGTAAACCGACTCCTAATATTCTGTAGTGGATGGAAACACAGCTACTGTTAACTCAAGTAAACGCAAGTATTTGTGCCATCAACTCTTGTTTTATAGCTCACTTCAAACCATGGTCTTTATACACCAACAGAACGAGGGTGTAGACCTTCCAGCTATCCATTCGCTCAAAAGTCAACACCGTCAAGACGGTCAGTGGTGCGAGTTCATGTGTAGGGATCCATCGTGAAGCCTCTTTTCTAATAATTCCTTTTATTGGGGCTGGCATGCATTGATGTTAAAGTCATGCATGTACGTTGCCGGAAACAATAAGAGGTCATGGTGGAGAGGAAGAAACAGTCTAAAGCGTGGCTTCATTTCACAAAGAAAGATGACAACAGTGCTTAGTCTGTAAAATAAAGATTTCAAGCAATATGAAGATCTTTCTTTGCAACATGGGCTTAAATTCCAGGAGTGCCAAGTGTTTGATGCTCTACTGCTTCCGAAGCGAGCAAGCACGTCCGTTACCGAGGGTAAATATCCAGCGTTATAGTAACATTAGTAAGATGTAGCAAGAGTCATTGGACGGTCAAGAATCAGACGATAAGCAGAATCATTAACGGCATTGACATCAATAAAAATTTTATGACTTCCTATCACTATTCATGTGCTGAAGTCGACCACAGCTGAACTCTATCCAAAGCTGCATATATTCAGATCAGCGGTGGTGAAGCACATACCTATATATGATCTACACACCCTGACTCATATATGCAGGGTTACACCTTCCTCCCTCATGAACCATACGTGCATGCGTTCTACTCGCCTGCCATTCATAAGTGTGTGTGTGTGTGACTCACGGGCCTCGACATGTATGCAGCTCATGCTCCTCCATTCAGTCGTCATTAGCGCTAACACAAGGAGGCAGATTAATGCGCGAGGTTTCCAGTAGGTGGGAGCGGGGAGAAAGGTTAACATAACGGCAGTGATGAATGAATCACTTTGAGTGCCGTCGTTTGGTAATACTCCACCCGATGTGGCTGTAATGATGTTTCGTGCCACTCAGAAATTGTCCTTTAGTCGTAATCAGAATGGATTTTTTATGTTTGTCCCTCCCCCACCTTGCTAAACCGGCGTGGCATATGAATGTGTTGCATATGTTCGAATGTGATTAAGCGTATTTAATTAAGCTGCAGCCAGATGGTCCTGCTCGTGATTTCATGCTGCCGTATGTTTTATAGTATACGTTATAACCTTACGGTGCTTCTCGATGTTGTGGGGGGTGAATGTGAACGCCTTTGTGCGAGACCTTTTTCCAGCTGCCTCTCCTTCTTCTTTCTTCTTTCCCGCTCTTCTTGATTCCTTGATTCCTTTCTTTTACCGATGCTATTTGGCATCCCTGAGGAAGCAGAAACACACAGGTGATTGAGTCTAACTCCCAGAGAGACACGTACGTTTTGATGGAGTCACCGCACACACTCGCTCAAAAGCAGATGCTGTGACTGCAACGCTGCTTTGAAGGAGCTGAATATGACTGCAACTACCACTTCTTTTCTCAATGTATCAGTTAATTGTTTGACAGTAAAATTGTGTATAATTCCCCATCACAGTCTCTGACAAGTTGATGTCATTTCCTTACACCAGAGAACTTCAAATGATTTCACAGACAAATTTCCATCTCGATCGTTCGGTGGTCATAAAGCTCAGTCCGAGCTGTCTTTTTCTCATCTTGAAGTTCCGATAAATCTAACATGTTTAATATTATCGAAGGTTTGTGACCTACAATCACGTGAATAGTTGCACTCTTTCTATTGGCCACACAGTAGTAAACATGGAAGAGACTCCAGTGAGACACAAGGACGTGAAGTGTTGGTTCTCTTGGAATTTAGAAGAGGAGGAGAAATCGTTGTGGAGTGAGCAGGAGTGCCTCTTTGACGTGTCACATGTACCACGATAAAGTGGAGAAGAAGTGGACAGAAATTACTGAAGTCCTCGAAATGGACACACAAGGACGGCCGTGGCCAAAAAACGCTTTTGTTTCTGTTCCAACTGTTTTTTCTTTTCTGGTAGATTTCCACCAGGTGCAGCATGGGAAATAATCTCAAAGTGAATCTAGTCTTCGCAAAAATCTTAAAAACTCTTTTCACTCATCAAATCTTTTCATAGTTTTCTAGTGTATGGTGAAGACATTGAGTTTTCTTTCATATGAATAAAAGCAACAGATCCTCACAAGTTAGAAGCAGAGTTTAGCAGTTGGGGGGTTGTATCATGTTTGGAGAGTTGGTCATGTGAGGATTTAAAAGTTCTCTGCATGTGAATTAAGCACTATATCGATTAAATTAACTTAAATAATGAACTTTACACTTAGAATTTATATTTAGAATAGGACGTGGACGCCACAATGTTGGTTTTTTCGGAGCCAGAAGTGACCATAGTTGGAGGAAAGCGTAGAGTCGGTGGTAGACGTACTAGTACGAGTTGTGCAGGTCACCAAAGGTACACTGAAATATGTTTCTGAATACATTTGAGGAAAGAAATCAGCAATGCAATAATAAAATCTGGGTTGATATTTGATCAGCACTGCCTATTTTGACAGTTTGATCTGGGTTTCATGAGACCGGCGTGTAGGGTTCCTAAAGCATCCCCTGTTTAATCATCTGCTTTACTCTAGATAGAACTATAATTTACAAAATGAACAGCATGCTGTATGGAAGAAGACTTGAAACTAAAGACTGAGACAATAAACTCATCAGGAAACTGTTTAATCCAGGTAATAATAAGCATATAATGAGCATTGGCTTCAATTCACCAGGATAGACCAGGATGCTCTAATTATATATTGCCAATGGGAAGAATGTATCTATGGGAAACAATTCCAAGTTTAAGATCAGTAGAGTTGATCATGTGAGAGTAAATATATCACTATATTGATTACATCAGGGTTTATATGACATTGATGTTGATGTGAACTCTGTTTAAAAGTCAGAAACTTGCATTAATGACTTGCATCCGACAAAATTTGTTGTCTAATCATCCGGCCTCGTGGGCGTTGATGGACTGTCCTGCTGTTTTCTCAGCGCCGGTCATTTTTAAGGGCAAGATGATCAGTCTTCCTGATGAACGCAGTTTGAAATCGACTTCCGGGCGTAAACAAATATACTTTTTTTCCCCCGCTCTGAGTTATGAACTGTCAGAACAGTCGCCCTAGAATTACAGAAGGTCCCTTCTCACCTGGACAGGTGACTGACCCATCCATCTGCTCTGTAGTTCTTCTCCTCTCTCTCCTCTTCTCTGTCCGTGCTCTCTCCACCCCTTTCGAGGCAGTGGGGTGGTGTCTCTTTGTATTTATTGTTATTAGGCTGCTTACTGTTCTCCCATCATCCATTCATCCCCGTGACTGTTTCACTGCCTTTTGATAGAGTGCTTATACATATATTATTCATTTGGTAGACTCCCCCTAATCGCCTCACAAGTGGCAGGACTTAATCACTCCAGAAATCCCGTCATTTCCATCCTGTTCGGGGAGTTTTGGTGGCAGCGTTTAGAGATTCTGACTTTTTTTTTGTCGTTTCCCATGGCGAAGCTTTGCAATAGCCAGGGGAGTCGGTTGGAAAAGGTGTAAGCCAAAATGAGACACTTTGCTCACAGCCGAAAAATCAATGAGGCTGGATATTCAACACTAGTCTATGGTTTTTATGGGCCACCATAAAAACCCCCATTGAAAAAAAAAAAGTATATACACCATGAGATGATTTCTCTCTGGGTGAAATTGGATTAAGCCTTCTGTAAAACGGAAAGTCTGGCCTTTTTTACCCTCTCCATCTCCATCTACCTCCCCTCTTACTCCACTCACCCACCCACCCCGCGACCATTAAACTGTATAGGAAGAGAAACCTAATTACATGGCTGAAAGTGGCCATAGTGAACACTATTAAAAGGATCCAATTAAAGTTTGTGCGGCGTTGGCAGCGGCGTTCTGGTGAGGGATTATTTGTGGAGGTGGAATTTGATCTGTCGCACCGAGAGAGTCGTCCATTGGCCGAGGCAGTCGGAGATGGATGGCGAGTGGGAGGGGCCTCGGAGCCGTGCGGGTAATTGGATCCTGAATTAATGGATGCTTGTATCGGAGAGAGGGAATGAAAGAGTGACGGAGAGAGAGAGAGAGGAGGGGAAAAGATAGAGAAGAGGAGGCAGTGGAAGACTGAAGTGAAAGTACTAATAGCATGCTGTAAAAATACTAGTCCTGCATTAAGGGTACTTAAACTGTCCCCTGTGTCTGTTATACTATAATTTACTATACCATAAGATTATTATTAGTTATGCATTAATATAAAAGTGTGGCACTGGGCTGATTTTTAACTTTTATACAAGGCTGCAGCTAATTTATTTTAATTATAAATTAATCTTCTAATTATTTTCTCCAATATTCATCATTGTTTAATTTGTAAAACCTAAGAAATTATTGAGAAACGCCGTCTCAATTATCCAGAAGTGACACGTTCACTATGTTTTGTTTTTGTTTTGTCAAAGTTATTAAAAATTAATTACAAGAATTAAAAGAAAAAGCGGCAAAACAACAAGTTTGCAGCTGGAACCATCAACAGTGTTTTTACATGAACACGGACTAAAGCGATCAACATAGTTGCAAATTGATGAATTATTTGATTTGCAGGACAGAGTGGGGCTGAAGGGAAAATTGTAGCTTTTGGTGGTGAGCCAACACAAACACGTGAGACCATAAAAGAGACAACAGTTTGATTCCACAGCACAGCCTGGCACCAACATCCACGACTTCATTACAGCTTATATTTCTCTGAAAGCTCTGATATACCTGACTGAGAGTTTAATCACACAGAAGTGCTGAAAAATCAATAAAACATGGATGACTCACGTCAGATGAAGTCTGTCGTTTAAGGTGATTAAACTCACCTTTAATGAATATAGAGCTGTGTTGTCAAAGCACTCTGCAATCATAAAACCGTCTCGAGTTGTTGAGTGAACTCAGAAATCCTTCCTGTATTATCTGAATGCGGCATGTTGCATAAAGGCTACAAGCAGCAGGAAACAGCTAGCATAGCTCTGTCCAGATTAATTAAAAATGTGCTTACCAGCACCTTTTAAAGTTCACTAATTAACTTGTAGTATCTTGTTTGTTCAATCCATATAATAACTGAAGTGTAAAACCGTCAAGTTGTGGTTTTTACCGGGGGTTATGTGCCACATTATTTCCCGACCCGGTAGCAGTGACTTCCTGAAGTTTCAGTCTTTAAAAACACAGCATGTCATTTTTACATTTCACTTTTAGTCCAGATTAAACAAAAAGATACATAACATGTTAGTGACTGAGCTGTAGAGGTGCTGGAGGTGGATTTAGAAAAACCTCTGGACAGAGCCGGGCTAATGGTTTCCCTCTGTTTCCAGCTTCATACTTAATGAACAGACATGAGACTGGTATCAAGCCAAACAAACAACATATTTCCTAAAATGTTGAGCTATTTATTTCACCTATGATGGGATTCAAGTTAAAGTTCAGGTTCATAATTTTAGCGTTCATCCTCGCAAGTTTCTGCGGGTCCCTTACACCTTTTTACCAATGATGGCACGTTCCCAAATCTCTGTGATTCAGTTGTTTCATCCAGTGTTTATTATAACCAAAATGAATAATGGGCATAACTGTGAAAATAAGCCTGAAATCAGCCAAGATTTAGAGTATGAAAGAGACAGAAAGTCACGACACGGAAAGATGCATCTGAGCGTTACATCAAGTTAGATAATCGTTTAGCCTCGGTGTGAATGCTTAAATGATTTGTACGAGTCATTTCAATCCGTCACTGATGATCAACTCGGTTAGTTATGTTCCCCTCTCAGTCCATCATGCAGATTTAAATTAATAGCTGTATCTGTTAAAGAAAAAGAAATGGACCACCCCATAACGAACAGACTTCTTTCATTCAAAGTTAAACAAACTTACCCTGAGTCCTGAGTCTCCACCCTTCAGTCCACCGTCAGAGGAGCAAGTCCAACTAAACACACCCTCTTTATAAATCATGGAAAGATTTTCCACAAACCGCCGTTCACGCTACTCTCAAAGCTTCCAGGAACACTTTTTTTATATTATTCCGCCTTGAGCGAGTAACAGGAAGGAAGCTCGAATTCATGAATAATTTGCTGTCATTTAAAACAAAAATTTACTATTCATTATTCACGGCTTTGTATTAGCTTATATACTTAAGAAATGCTTTGGGGGGGGGGAATCTTAGTCGAGGCGTGAGAAAACTCCTCATGCCTTGAATTGCAACACTGACAACAAAATCAATGCTCGTTCTGTCAAGTGTCAACTTTTGCTCTGCCACAAAGTCACGCCAGTGTTTTGTTCGTTCATTTATCATAAGTGCCATCGTGAGAGCTTTGTTAAGTAACACTGCGTCAGCTCAGTGTACACAAACAGCACTTCTGGCAACAAAAGGAAGAAGTCTCTTTCAGCGGCTGAGATCACGCTCCTTCGCTGTCAGTTTAATTGCGATGCAGGCGAAGCTTTTTTTTTTTTTTTGGTGACAGACCAGGAGAAATACAGGCTCTTTGTGTTTTGTTTTTTTTTTACTCCTTCTCTGATTCATGCGCCCCTGATTGGAGTCACCGTCAACTCTTCCAACCTGATTGATGCAATCTGTGTCACAATCGCGCCCTCTCCTCTGAGAGTCATACTTCAGTCACACACTTGCTAGAATCATCATAATTGTCACATTCAGCCTTTTTTTCATTGCTCTGCGTATCCGTGTTCGCAGTGGAAACAGGTGTCGGCTGATGCAGACTTTTGTCTGCGAATAATCCATGGCTTATTCGCAGACTCCATGGCAACATTATCTATCAAACCCTGATGACACAAATATTAATCCCAGAAGGAGTCGCACAATCCGTGAAAGTTGCTAGAAGGTGCTAGAATCACCACAAACGTTCAAGATTTCAAACAAATCTGGTTGTACCTGTGGGTTAAAGCTTGTCAGTCTTTTAGAGTTGCAACCCCACCCCTCCAGAATAATCAGGTTGGTGTTCACCACTTCCCCCTCCCTCGTCCTCGTCAGAGACTGTACAGGGGCTATCGTAATATAACACACGAAAGCTACCACGCTCACACAGCAGGTCCATCGATTTGCTCACAGACAGAACAACTAATTAGATTTTGGCTTTAATCCGTGTTTTTAGATTTATTGGGGAAAAAAGCAGCATCTTCACAGTCAGCAATCAGCACGTCTGCAATACCAGATAGAAAAACAACCTTGTATTACTGAGCATATACACTGAGTACACAGCTGATAGTATACAGTGATTTTGAGTTTTTGTACCCTCTGTAGTGCCAAAAATTTCAGTTCCTCAAACGTCCACTTGAGGCTGGTTCCAGAAGAAGTGAGAACCCGCCTCAGCTTGACCCACGATCCACATCTTTGCAGATTTCCAGCATAGCTGGGAGGCAGCAGAGGCCGGACTGACCACACGGCGGTGGAAAACAGCTGTGGGTGACGTCACGGATGCTACGCCCGTGTTTTATACAGTCTATGCTTAACACCGCCTCAAAATCTCGTCTTTTCAAACCTCCACTGTCCTGTGACATAATTTTTGGGTGTGGTTACAGGTGCAACAAATGCAAATTTCCAACCCAACCACGCCTATGAGGGATGCAGGGTGTTGTCTGAGATTAAACAGGCTTGAAACTTTCAACCACAGAGGGCTGCAACACATTTTTGGCCTCATGTTGCGTTACGATCATAAACTTGAAATCAAGAAGAACCAACAAACTGGGTCACATTAAACAACACGGGAATAATGTCACATTCCTGCAGTCGTAATCGAGACCTCCTATTGGTCTAATAGACGGGGCTTTCACACACATGAAGCCACAGTATGTCCAATAGCGTGAATGTGTCAGAGGTCAGAGTATGAGATTGCTTAGCTCCTGGTATTAAAAGGCCAAGAGGCCTCACTATGAGATGATTACCACCGTGCGGGGTGTGATGATTATTCCAGCCTCTCTGACCCAGCGGGCTGTCGGTTCAAATCCCTCACTTGAGCCGAAGATGTTACTGGAAACACATAAATTGGCTCTCCTGACACTGCAGCTGTTGACACTGGAGCACTGGGAGAGACGGTGAGATGGCGTGATGGGATACATTTCAGGTTGTTGGTTCTGGTAGAACGGGCAGTCGTCTGAGCCTCCGGGCTGAGCAGTGACGGGGCGTTTATGAATGTATGAAAGCGGGCGCGGGCCCGTCCTGACAAACAGATTGTGTCATTGGGTGGTAATGTGCTCGAGCCAGCGTGGCACTGGCTGGGGGGGATTAGGCTGAAAAAGCAGCACGTTCACATCCCTGATCACAGCACACACACACACACTCACCCCGGGGCCACATATCCAAACGGATGACATCAGCTTTCCCTTAATCTCTCCATATCTCTGCCCTCTCTTCATCTTCTTCCTCTCATCGTACCTGAACATTGTCAGCCACGTGTGTGTGCGTGTGAATGTGTGCTGCGATGCGCCGGCCCGGAGAAAAATTGGAGTAGCTGCTGAAATATTGTTTTTCAGGGGAGGGTTTTTTTTTTCCCCCTGCAGATTAAAGTTGTTCGACGCTCACGCTCGCTCGGGCTGCTGCCTGTCAAGAGTCTCCTCCGCAGCTTCTGAATTCTTAGGGTGTGTTTCTTCTTCTTCTTCTTCTTCTTTTTTCTTCATTTCATCATCCTCCTCCTCGTCCTCCTCGTCCTCCTTCCCTGCAAACATGACGGCTTTGATTCCCGTGGAAGTTGCGATGCGGAGCAAGACCAAAGGCGATCTGTGTTAGTGGCATGCTGGAAGAGCGAGAAGAAATAAGAGGGGAGCTTGAGATGCGATGAAAGGAGCCATTCACATCTTCCCACGAGAGAGACAGAAACCAGGATAGAGGAGCTCTGATTCAATTTTCAATGATAACAGATATCATGATGACATCCCTCTGTAGGGGTAGGTTGTTTTTTTGTTTTTTTACACTGTGTATATATTTATCTTGGCGGCGTACTGTATCACATGTCTGGGACAAGCCTAGAAAAAACTTGAGCTACATCCTGAATGTCAGTCGTACTTTTTACCACGTCTGCTCCCAAATGTTTTTGATACGGCACTTAATCAATACAGAGAGCTTTTTTTCGCAATGGCAAGCCGATTTGTCACTGTCACAGACGTTCGCACCGAGCTCGGGACTTTGTATTCAAACAGCATCAACAGTTTAAGATGAAGGTGTCATTACTGGCTGTTAACTAAAGGATATGTTCATGTCTTTTTTTGTGCATCAGCACTAGAGCCGCAACTATTGACTCATTTATTTTCTCTCATTTGTTCTATAACACCTAAACCGAAGGCGGTGTCACCAAATTACTCATTTGTTTAACCAACATTGCAAAACCTTAAAAATAATCAGTTCAAGATCACGCATGAGAGCGAAAAATGCTCCAAACGGAGGCGTTCCAGGAGAATAAATGTTTGGTAATTCTGCTTGAAACCATTTAAAAGGATTAATCAGTTATCAAAATAGGTGCTGATTTATTTTCCGCTGATTGACTAATAGTTCTGGCTCTAATCAAGCGCCATCTCAGCGGCCTTGATGATTAAATTGATTCAAGCTTACGTAACAGGTGAATACTAATGATAAATCAGATTTAGCCTTGGTTGTATTTTTACACACCTTCATCTGGGTGAAGGTGATTTCTGAGTCGTTATTACATGAAACATCTGGGTGAAGGTGATTTCTGAGTCGTTATTACATGAAATGAAACATCAGCTACACTGATGATGTAGTTACTTGTTAATTAAAAGTGCTATGTGGAGTTTTTGACTATTAGTAGCATCAATGTTTTTTAGTTTGTTTTCATTTAGTTTGTATTGCGTGCATGGTTTCAACTGTGCGGCTGTGAAGTGAAACCAATGAAACTGCAGTTCCTCAAACATCCACTTGAGGCTGGCTCCAGAAGTGAGTCAGTCTCCATAAGTCCCCATGTTCAAATGTCCAACTTCACAGCAGAAATAAACATGTTTACAGCCTGGTACAAAAAACAGTTTTGGTCTCTATAGCTAACTTCGCCGTTCAAGACAACTGTACTGAGGATGAATTTTTATAGAACTCACCTGTTCAGATTATATTAAATCTTAAAGTTATGCAGAATTAACAGCATGGATGCTTTTAAATCTTAAAGTTATGCAGAATTAACAGCATGGATGCTTTATTGACAGGTGGGTACTGTTACAGGTGGTTTGAGCAACCAGGCGTGCTTCAGCCCGTCTTAGGTCAGTCGATGATCCACGTCTTTGCCGATTTTTGGATTAGCGCAAGCAGAAGAAGCAGGACTAAGCTCTTCAGAAACACACATACACTCTCCATTCTTTATACTGTCAGTGGTGAAGAAGTCACTAAAGAAGCCTCTTAGATAAGAGGTGAAACGTGTTCTTGGATCTACAACCAAGTCCAGTTGCTCCAGATTTAAGCTTTCAAAGATGACCTGGATGACTGAGAGCCTTCACAGATGTGTAGGAGTCTACTAAGAGTCAAGAAGAAGATTGCAACCTGAGAAACGCAGATGTAAACAATACCAAAAATCAGCTTTGCAAACATTTTACGAGAAAGGAAATGTAACTCCTCGGCATACCTTTGAAGTAACGTAGAGGAGCTAATAACAAGTTATTAAACCCTAAATCAAATCTGCTGAAAACATAACGTGAGACTTTCTGCTGTGCGTATCGCATCATTTAACCGCATGAATACATTCCCAGTGAAGCCTTATCCCGTTTTGACAGAGTATCACATTATCAGATGCTACAAGCTGTCCTTACTTGATGTAGTTTGGCAGGATTTAGGGCTCCAGCTTTCACACCGACGTGTGTATTTGAATAAATTAGATTTCAAGCAGCACCTCCTTGATCTTCTTACACGAGCCGGCAGTAACAGTGTCACTGTGTTTTCTGCGCACGTACAATGGGGTTCAAGTAGGAAATGCTCTTTTGGATATGTGAGCTGTATTAATTCAGTTCACCGGGGGAGTTTTTTGGGTAGAACATAAAGTGTTAATGCTGGATTTGTCAGGCGGTGATCACTGGTTACCTTGAGTTGAGAAGCTGTTGCAAAAAGATTATCATGCGAAATGTTTTGTCGAGAACAAAACCCGAGCGATCATTCAGTCGGAGGAAACTTACGAATCTTACAAACGACGTACGTAGTCCTCTTACAGTTCTTCCACTTTATTTCAGCACGTTTGTGTCTTTTAATTCCCATTTAGAGGACATTTTGTGAATGTTGTGGTTAAAAAATAGAAAATGGAGACATATTTCCTGTATAACCAGGAGATTAATACTTTAAACTTTTAAAATACCGGCCTCCCTCTTTTGCATTACTCCCTTTTTTTCTCCACCTCTTCATCACTTTATCTTCACTCAGTTCTCCTTTCCTCTCTTCTCTCCTTGGGGGGAGGATGCGGTCATCAATATCTCTGGCTGTGTTACAGGCGGTCCACCCAGCACCTCCTGGAGGGCAGAGCTATTAATGGAATTCAGGGGAGGGCGGCAGAGGTCCAGCAGGCAGGGGGAGTGTGGTTCAGTGCTCGGCTTTCTCCAATCTATCCCACATTACTGGCTGTCAATAAGCAAAGGGGAGCAACAAAGAGTCGGTCTCACTGAACTTGACTGAACTTGAACGAACCTAAAATCTCATTAAGCGAGATGGAAGAGGAAAAAAATGACGGATGTTCGGTCAAAGAATCAAGAGTGAGAGTTCTTTTTTTATTTTTTATCCACGCTTTGCCAGGGAACCGAAACATTCCCGGTCAATCTGATTAGACTGCAAAGCAGAGATATTAACTTTCATCAACAGCTCAGTAAAAACAGCAGCCTCCTCTGCACTCCCTGCTCAATACGCTTTATTACTGCTTAAATAATATGTAATCACAGTTGATTAGGACCCTGCACTGCATCATCAGTGAAAACAGTGAATAAGCACACCGCTGTGTATGAAGGCAAAGTGCAGCGAAAGCAGCTTTTCGGTGGCACGTTGCAGCCCTTCGCTGTCCTCCATCAGTCCATTTGCCCACAGGCAGCAGCAGGCGGCCGCTGAATGGAAAACTAATCCATCCCTCTAATGCAAAGGCATTACGGCTGCCCGTCACTTCCTAATTGGCTAATGGCTAGATTAGGGTGGTTACAATAGGCAGTGCTGACACTGTCTTGGCCAGTCATAACAGAGGGTTTAGGGACCTGCAGAACCTGCCTTGTTCGTCCGGCCTGAGGTGATTGTCCACAACGCTGGCCTTTTATAACAGCATAGAAAGGGAGGGTGAACACGGCCGGAGGCTAGCTGGTCCTGTGTTGAACTCATGACCCCAGTTTACCCGTGTTACAGTATGCTTTTTTTTATGATACCCAAAACAAGACCAGGTGTAACGCACCTGGATGTCAGTGCGGGAGATTTTTTTTCCACTTCATCAGCAGCATAAAAAAGATGTAGCTCTCCCTCTGTACGGCAGCTGCTGCAATACATCAAATGCACAAAATCTGAAGGGCACTTACTTTTCCTTTTTCTTAAAAGCCAAACATAAATCCAAACCAGATGAGTCAGAGAATGATTTTCCAAGCTTCGGCAGAACCGAGATTGTGCAGAGAGGTTCTTCACCTCGGTGGCTGGATGAAATTGCTATTACTTTATGTGTTTTGAGATGCATGCAGAGTGGAAGATGGAAAGAACGGAGAGGGGAGACTTTAGCGAAGATCTGGCTCTTTCTTGAAGTCTGTCACCTCATTGTGGTTGTTATCCAGACTACATCTTTCCTCATGCAACACATCGAAGCAAACTCAAAACAAACTGATTAAAGACGAGCATTAACAAGGCCTGACTGTATCTCTGTGTGTATTTAAACCAGAGGGAAGGAGATGGATTAATTAGCGCATTCATTTATGCCAACAAGCTGCTCAACGTTAATGTCCACCAAAAGCTACAGCAATAACAGTAAAATATGTGCCGCGCTGTAGCTGTTGTTAATTAATTTAAGTGTGCTATCAGTGCCACCAATTGTCAGTACATTAGGAAAAACAGTCTGATGAACAGTGCTCCAAAAATAGAAATCTTGTAATGCATGTCGCAATACATATGTTTTTAATAGAGGCATGGATTTTTCATACAATCCAGCCAAGTGCCACACTTGTCTTGTAATATTTGACGTCCAGTCAACTTGGTTGTGCACATGCTTACATGCTGATGTTTAGCATGTATAACGATGTATGAGTTTGGCCCAGGATTGAGCAGCCAAGGGCTATAACATGCCATATTCCTCGCAGGCAACTGCACACCATCAAAATATCCATTAAAAGTGTATGTTTTTTGCTCCTGACGACTCGGATTCTTATTATAACTGTCTGACAGCATTATGGAAAAGAAAGTCCTACAGGAACGCCACCAGTCTCCAGAGCTTCACAGCATCACAGTGGCTGATTCACCTCCGGCCTGTCGCTGGTCTTGTATACCAAACAGATCTAATAAATATAGGTAACCATCAAATTCAAATCTTTAACATAACACAAAGCTATGCTTTCTGTGCTGAACACAACAAACTCTCCCTGACTGGTGCATTACGCTTTTTTTTTCCCCACTGTTGAGCAACAGGTCATTTCATTTCTGCTAAAATGAAAACTTCTCCTTGAGTGAGATAAAGCAGATAAAGCCAAAGTAACAGAAAAGATTCAATTTCTCTTTATGGTCATGTAGTCAGACACTTATAATAACAATCTGAGCCTGTCAGTATTAAAAAGAAACACTTTTAATGGCCATAACTTGATGATAAGGATTAGTTACTGGAATTTACATGAACGTTTGTATCGCATTTAACAGCAATCATTGACAGTCAACTGTCAATCAAATCAGCCACACTCATAATCCTGCAGAACTTTAAGCCTTACTATAATCTGAACAGGTGAGCTCTATATAAATTCACCCTCAGTACAGTTGTCATGAACGGGGAAATTAGCTATAGACACCAAAACAGTTTTTTGTACCAGGCTGTAAACATGTTTATTTCTGCTATTTGAACATGGGGACTTATGGAGACTGACTCACTTCTGGAGCCAGCCTCAAGTGGACGTTTGAGGAACTGGCACTGTTTGATGGCAATCTACCCAATAGTTTGATTCCTCTGGGGACCATGAATGTAAATTATATATAATCAGTGTGAAAGTGGTGGACTGACATTTCTATCTCTAGAGCGGCAACCACTGCTGTCCTCACATACAACATTTTCCAGGATCTGATGGAAAAGCCGACATAATTAACAAATCAGGCTGTTTTGAACCAGGTTCAGCTGCAGAAGGTGTCATGTTTTTATCAGCCCTCAGGACAGGACGACCTGACATCAATTTTTTTTCTTCAGACTGTCTCACTCGCTTAATTTTCTCCCAATGCCAAACACCTTTCAGTCTGTGAAAGAAGCACACTTACATCAGACGTTCACCATGTTGGTTATTTTTCCGTCGCTCTGTCGAGATGCAGTAAAAGGACATCACAGAACAATCATTCGCATTCAGCTTAAAATAAATCAGACACAAAGTTTGTCACTCTGAATATTTTTGTTGTTTTGCTAAGTAACTGTATGGACATGATTAGTTTGAATGTTTGTGGCATAATCATATCCTCAGGGTCTTTACGGACTCTTTGACTCGCTGTCATGAATACACAGCACAATCGTTCTCCGTGACGCCTCTGGATATTCTCTGGATATAAATCCTTTGTTTCAAATAGAGGCCAGTGTTTCCGTTTTGCAGTGATTGTCTGGGTCCCCGTTGAGCCTTTTCATATTGCAGTTATCTCGGGTTCAAATTGTACTCAGGTTATAGAGTTTCACTGTGTGCAATGTGCAAATGTGAAGCCGAACGTAGGGGTCATGCATTTAATACAGTATGTTTTATTAACAAAGGGATGGCTTAGAGCGATGTTAATGTGTTCTGTAAGAGCCGGTATGAAACCACTACAGGTGTTAGCTGTGACCCGGGCGTCCGGTAATGGTGCTCAGCTGCACAAGTGAGAGTTGGACTTGTGGCCTGTGGTTGTGGAGTCGAATGTGGCTCGAGGACGTGCTGGAGAACAGTAGGGTGGCCGTAGGCTGCAAGAGCTTCAACCCACACTACAACTTAAGCCGCTCTCTCATCCATTACACTTCATACATCCCCGTTTCTGCCCTCTTACTCCTACTACCACGATCTCAACAGGCTTTATCGTCACTACTATCTTTTTCTGTCCTTTTTCTGTCCTGTTGACTTCCCAAGAAGAAGAAGAAAAAAAAAGTGCTTTGAATATTTCCTGTGACAAATGACCTGTTATTCACTAGCCCACAATTCACGTCGTGATGTGTTTGTTGTGTTTGGAAACTGCTAGGAGCAGCAGTAAAGTTTAAAGGAGGATTTATACTTCTGTTTAAAACTGCACGGCAGATGGATGCCTCCAGTGCAGGAACTGATTTATGGTTTAGCCTCAGATTTCATCTGTCGTTGATAGCAACGCTTTGTGTCACGCCTTACCAGTGCCGTGTCATGTTTTGTGCGAGCGATCTCAAAAGTAATTTTCTTAACATGCTTTTTTTAACAATGTTTATTGTCATTTTCTTATAACATCCAATCAGGGAAGCATACAGTAACAATACAACAGTTTGAGACATACATTACACAGGCACACACACTCAACTTATTTACACTTTCCTTTCACGTACGGATTACGTTTCCATTTTTAATGATATTTATGTAAGGTTTCCAGAGCTTGACAACATCCTGACACTTGCCCATAGCGATAGAAGTTAGTTCAGGCAGGATCAGGCGCTGCGCCAAATTGCCACAGGGTTGTCTGGCGGTGTGTCGGGGTGAGGTGGGTTTATGGGTGTATGTCTATTTGTGCTATATGTTACCGCTCTGAAACAGTAAAGTATTGTATCAGTAAATAACTATAACTATACTATATTTCGCTGTTTAACTGACTTTATCGATGGCGGTGCTCCCTCACTCTCATTCACTATCTAAGTCACTCTACCACAGCTCTCTCAAACCATCGGACACAAACCAAATTAAACTTTTTCATGTCTCTATTGTGCTGCGTACATTGCAAATCAGACTGAGAGTTAGAAGCTGGGTACATGAAATAAACAAAGCCAGTATCAGAGTTTAGTCCATGAATCCACCTGGATAGTCTCAGTTTCAGGAATATTTAAGGACGACTGTGGAGGTTTGATCGATCTGAGCATCTGATGGTGTATCCAACATAGTGCAAAGTCCAGAAGTCTAGTCCGTTTCAATGTCTGTACACTTTGGATATTTTCCAAGCACACAGAGTTTGACATTTAAGGGGACTTTGGTATCAAAAGTATCTGTCGAACATTTTCGAACGTCCTTAAAGAAGTTTTCTATCTTTATACATTCTCATAAATAGTGAACACCGAGTTCTTTTCACATTCAAACATTTAGAACAAACATCTGTAATATTAGCAGAGATATGATGAAGCCCGACAGGAAATGATATACTCTCATTAACAATTTATATTGAAGTAATTTAAACCTTGAATTTATTCTCTGTTTGCTCAGTGTAGAAACGTATTAAACACTTGAAAAAACAATCATCAGGAGCAAATCGAGGTTGAAACAACAGCAAGTAAACTTCTTTAAGAATAAAAAAAACCCTGATATCTTCTCTTGCTTGATTTAGCGACATCAAAGCAACACTTATTTTCCCTCATTGCTCAGCCATGCAGTTATACTCAATTATAATTTCATGACATCTGTGCCTGACATGGTTCTTCTCTTTCCGAATTGTTTTCCAGTTCATGGATATGAAATTTCATGGGAATCCCTTGAACATGTCACTTGAATCCAGCCCGGGACTCGCTGCTGACTATGCAAACTGAACTAGGGAGGAAGCTAATGATTAAAGCTGAATAAATACCAGCCTGTAAATGATATCAAACATTGGGATTGGGTTCAGGATTAACTGAACTGACGTGTTAACATTTCTCTTACAAAGACAATTGCGTCTGTGAGAGGAGTTATTAGCTGTCACAACATGCCTCTGTCTCTTTTAGGAGTAACGCTACACTCTAATATACAAATATCAGTGTGGCTTGCTTTTTTCTTTTTTGATGTCATCATATTTGCATTCTTTGATGTTTACATCAAAGTAGGGCATGCATTGCGTTAATTAGATTGTCAAGCAATTCTTCAACATATCTCCGCTCTCATCGGACATGAGTAACATCGAGTTTATCTTTTGAGATCTATCCCTTTATTTCAGTGTTATTCTGTCTCCTAATTAAACAGGAACCTGACAGACAGGAAGGATGTCTGTACAAAAAAAAAAACATCAACAACAATAACGATATTTATTTTTAGAGTGAGCTTCCCACATTCCTGAAACGGCCCAAATCCAGAAACACACCTAAGGGGGTTTCAAAATCCAAGCTCCGGTTAGCTGACAGAATGATGGACGCGGTATTTAACCTTAATAAGTTCCCCAATTTTCTGTAATCAAGGCATTGTAAATAATGATGATATACCTTCCTAAAAATAGCCCAAAATCATCACTGTTGCACTTCACAGATGTTGCTGAGAATCTCTGATTCTCGCTACGGGACCGTGACCCACATAGAAGGACTGAAAATCGAGAGGCATTGTGGTTGCCTCCTTTTAGAAATTGTCACCCGAGAGAAGTCGCCACCAGAAGATGCTGCTAAATATAGTTCTGCAACATCAAAGGTCCTCTTTGAAATGTATGTGTGCTGCTCAGTTTGTAGCTCTGCCTGCGAGGAAGGCTAATCTGACGGGTACACAAGCCCCCCCATGCAGACTGAAACTCAATCACAATCAAGAAACTCTCCACTCTCCTGGAGGTGTGACACAAAGGTTCACACACACATACATACATACATCTTTACGCAACAGTTTTTCCAGTAAATAACAGTGTTCTCTGCTGCTCATTTGCTCTATGTGCGCCTATAAATTACTCAGTCAGCAGGTTCCAGTTTGATGTTTTCGCCTCGAAGGTTGTCAGCAGTGAATTTCCACTGAGAAGTCACGTTTGACAACTTGATTGCTTGAAGAAGAAAACGACTCTTCAGGCAGGATCTTCCGTCAATGGAAAACCAAGTTTTGCGGTCTCCGTCTCTGTCCGAGCTGGTTTTAAAACCTTTTGTGGCTTTAGTCTTCACCGTTTGAGGACCAATTAACCAACATATTAACAAGGCAACTTCGCAAAGGCGCGGCGAGCTTCTTCTAATCATTACATTCCTTGATGTTACCCAGAACAAAGCTGAAATCATATCTGTGGAGTTTTGATTGAAGATGTTTTGCTGTTCTAATGAAAAGTCGTCTGACTTCAGTCTAATAATAGAGATTCGGCGTTCTTCACACGTCGCGCCACCTCGATGAAGAATCTTCTCAGATATGCAGTTTGATGCTTGGATAATCAGCAGTGGCGGCATTGTTAGAAAGTTGGCACGCCAAAGAAAAAGATCCATGAAGGATGATAACATGAAGGGTGATGAGCATTGAGGAAGGCCCGGTGATTACATCCCACATCTCAAAACTATTGATAACAGAGGGAGTGTGCATCAACTAAAGTCCTTGTCTCGTCACTTCATGTTACGAGCTGGCCAAAACCGTGCACCGTTTTCCCCGTTTGAACAATTATCACTTGTCGTCCCGCTCGATGACTGTAGTTTTTCCATCCTGCTGAGGTGTGTGGCTGTTCAGAACAGCTATAACACTTTTGCCTTCAGACATGCCCGAATAACATGTTGTACACACAGTTGTACCTCTTCAGAAGTGCTCATCGGATGGCCGAACAGCTTCAAAAAACCTCCATCCCTTCGCGACTTTCCGACGTCGGAATCAGGCGGACTGTGTCCGACAGTCACAGCCTCTTCACACTATTTCTATCACTTTTCATGTGATCAACCAAGTGCACCACTGTGAATGCCTTCCAGGAAGAAGTGTCTGATAAATATCACGCATATTTATCTACGACGGCCTGCTTTTCAATCCGCCCTCAGGTGTAGCCATTCGTAACGGCTATAAAACACTTCTCTCTTCCAACTTGGACGTCACACAACACATCAGACAAACTACTTTAAGAGCAACCGGCCATCATGAGTACCCGTTTTCTTCCCTCAGGATAGTCTGGAGAATCTAATTTCTTTGATTAGTTCTCTTTGTGTAATCGAAAGTTTGGTAATTAGCGTTTGGAGGAAATCCTGCATGCTCCTGCACAGCGCAGGCATCGTTCCAACCTTGTGTAGCGATGCAGGAGCGTTGTCAGGTGGCCTTTTAAAGTCAAATTACCCCACAGCACCTACCTCAGGGGTGATCAGCGGCATGCTTGTTCCCTCGCTGGCTTAAAACACACAGATGGATACTTTATGTGCTGTAGTGAGGGGCTAACAAGTGTGTTTTACAGGCTCATCTTTTTAGCGCGAACAACCTTTGCTCAGATGTGAAAAACCCATTCAGCACCTCGGGGGTAGAGTGTTATCACAGCCAGGATCGGTTTTAACAAGTCTAATTAGCGCACCTTGATGAGGAAGTGTTTAGGAAGTCGTTTGTACCTCAGTTTAACATCATAAATACTTTGACACACATATGATGATTGTCCTGTCAGTGAAGTTGACTGAAAACGCCGCTATTACAAGGTAAAATATTTTCATCACTCCTGTGTTGCAGTCAGCTGGCAGAACTGCAGCTCCTGTCAGGGAGTCCTCGACATGCTGTCAGCGCCATGCAAATTGACTTGATTTCTCCTCTTGGTGTCTAAATTGCATCACTTATCTCCTGAAAATGATACCTTGCACACTCCTCCCCTCTGAAAGCACACACTGCTCGAATATTCAGCCTCAGCTGTGGAGGACAAAAAAGGAATAAAGAGGGCACTTAATGAACAGAGCCGGGGTCAGGGTCAGCGTGTTGCAGCTCTGGTATGTCCTGATGTTTTTTCTCAAACACTCTCAAAGACTCGCTCTTACTCAAAGTCTCTCTCTCTCTCATTCAGTAGTGATGAGGCGTTCAAAGCTCCGGCGGGGCTCTAACTCTTCTCGCTTATCTCCTGCAGGCACAACCAGGCAGCCCAAGGAAGGAGAAGTCCCAGGGGTGGATTATAATTTCGTAACCATTGACCGGTTTATGGAATTGGAGAAAAGTGGAGCCCTTCTAGAGAGCGGAACATATGAAGGTAAGGATTTAGTTGAGTCACGCTTGTGATTGCAGTCAGTCGCCTTTGTGATGTTTCTAAATTTTTCGAGTTTATGCTGCGATGTGGCGCCCCGCTGGCATTTTTCTCTGTGTGAGTGACAGCGGTTTGAATGAATGATGAGACGGGGCTCATCACTCCGCGTCCACTCGCTGCACACACTCACAAGTACGCTCCCATCCATCCATCTCTTGGCTTTGTGGAGACAAGAGTATCATCAGTCATGTAGGAGACTAAAAAGGAAATTCTGAATGGAGAGAAGCCAGCACACACACACACATACACACACACAATCACACACACACATATATGCATGCTGGTACCTTCATGTTGGCTCTCTCTTGGCTGCAGTGGCTCTTCAGCTGCCTAATCAAAACAAACAGACACTATCTATCCGCTCTCCTGTGGTCTGACAGGCCCCGGGCTTGGATTTTTAAACCACTCGACAAAACGCAGCCCATGGTCCGCCCGGGAACCTCCAAGCTCTCTGGAGACCCCTGCCATTATATAGATAACACACATAGCAGCTAACTTTGGTCTCTCCCACCTGACTCCAGCCTCCACTGCACGGACGGAGGAAAAAAATTGCAGATGGCCAATTTAATGCTCCGTTGCCGCAAGCAGTGTTAGTTCCTAACAGTGACGCGAGCTGCCCTCCACGGGGAGAGGGAGACAGTTTCTTCTGTTTGGTCACTCGGCATTCATTCAGCATTTTATACATTTTAATAATTTAATGGCCAATTAGATGTGGAAGAAAAGGAGATGGGTACATTTTGAAAGAAAGCTTTCTGTTCCAGCAGGAGAAAGGTTTGTTGTTCTGTCACAAAGAGCAGGAAGCTCTCAGGTTCAGTTCCTGCGGCAAGTGTCCTTGAGATAGACGATGAACTGCTGGCCTCTCGCTCTGTTTAAGCAAATACCTCAATTGTATTGTAAGTCTTTTTTCTCACTCTGAATTCCAGTGAATTAGTGTTTCTTTTACTCAGAACTCAGAAACACAGCCTAGGGGATGATTTAGCAACACTAAAGGTTTGTTATCACACTGTTTCAAATTAGTTTGGTTTGGCTCGAAATCAGAGGTCTTAAATTCAAATTACCTGGATAGAGCTGTTTTTTTAGCAATAATTTTCAACTAAAAACACTGAGAATCACATAATTACCTCTTCTCTCACCGTAATCCACAGAGTACTGCTCTGCTACTTGAAGATGTATTCCCTTACAACACCAGATCTTGCAGATCTATCAGACAGGTAAACTTGAAAATACAAAAAAAATCTGTTGTCTGTGCTCCTGGTCGACTCGAGGGCTACTTGTCCAATCCAGCTAAAAAGTCTTACACATTTGACGTTGTTGCTAGAAAATGAACTGATTACTCAATAATCAAAACACTGGGGAAATATACAAACGTAGGTGGATTAAAATCATTTTCAGGATGGATTTAAAGGATTTAGTGGCATCTAGCAGTGAAGTTACTACCCTCAACTCGCCCTCTTCTTCCTACCATGAACGAGAAACTACAGTGGCCATGAAAAACATAAAAGGCCAGATCTAGAGCCAGTATTTAGTTTATTTTGTGGGCTACTGTAGAAAAATGATGCTTGAACATGGCGGAAACCATGGAGGAGGATCTGTAGATATAAAAGCCTCATTCTAAGAGACAAAGACAAACGATTGGTAATTCTACATTTACATTTAGTCTTTTAGCTGACGCTTTCATCCAGTGACTTGTGGCAAATTCAGAACATTTCACTGTTGGAGGGCAAACGCTGGTCATGATGATTAAAGTGGGAGAATTTCATGTCGAGCCAAACCCAACTCCAGCCAGTTTTATATATCAACTGATGACTTACTGCAGATATATCAATATCTTAGAGAGACAGGGAGATAGAGCACTTCTTCAACTATAAAATATACCAGTATACTCAGTTCACACAGTATCTTGATCACAGTCCTTCAAGAACTAAATTTAAGGTATCCTCAATATTAAAACAAATCCATCCATCTTCTTCCGTGTAATCGCAGTCAGGTTGTGGTGGCAGCACAGGGCGTTCCAGCTCCTCCTGGGGGATCCCGAGGTGTTCCCAGGCTAGATTCGCTGTGTAGCAGGTTCTGGTTCTGCCCCGGGGTCTCCTCCCAGTTGGACTTGCCAAGGACACCTCCAAAAGTTCTAATCAGATGCCACCTCAACTGGCTCCTTTCGGAACGAAGGAGCAGCGGCTTGACTCCCTCCGGATGTCCGAACTCCGCACCATTTCAGCCGCATTGTATTCGCAGTCTCATTCTTTCGGTCACTACCCAAAGCTGATGACCATAGGTAAGGGTTGGACCGTAGATAGACTGGTAAATCAAAAAACAAATATGAGTTTGTGGCATTCTCTATTGCCACTGCAGGTCCTTCAGCAGATGGACATGCCCAGAACACGTTAAAGTTAATATCTCTATATCAGATGAACTGTGAAATATTGAAAGACAATTCTAGTATATTTCAACCTTGAAAGCCTTGAAAGCCTTGAAAGCTGGCGTAGCTTCTCCTGATGTAGCTTGTTTTGCCCTTTTTTTCCCCAAATCCCAGTAACAGAGTTGGCGGGTGCAACCCATAGAGCCGCAATGGCCACGTTTGGGAAATACAGGTTATACAGGAATTTTTCTTTAATGTTGGTATCAGCCACAGACATGTATCCGTTATCAGTCAGGTTCTTACTGTCTATGCATAACAATGAAAAGACTTTTACTTACTTTATCTGGACCCCTTGAAGCTCACAATACCTCCTTTCGTTCTCCTTTTGTAAAATCTAGAAACATCAAACAAAACGTGATCATCCTGGCTGTAACTGCTCAGAGCTTGATTTTAATCATGCTTTGGTATTTCTTTTGAAAGTTTCATCTTTTTAAGAATTTGAATTTGTTAACAGAGAATCTGTTTTATCAGCATGTGGCCCTCGTAGACCGTAATCAGCGCCGCTGTCAGATGTGACACCACTTAGTCAAACTTCAAAGTACAGGTTTTATGCGACGCTGTGGGTTATTTAAGTTCACAAGCGAGCACTTGGACCACTTCTTCTTTAGGCTTCAGCTCATTAAGGCTCCAGGATTTGCGTCTGTGGTTCGAGGCTTCTCATCCCGACAGTCCCCCGTAATCGTTACAGCTACTTTCCTCCATTTTCATCGCATGTCTTCATGTTTCCAGAACGTGAACATGATGTTTCAATAAGTCCAAGTCCAAGTTCCAACACAGAGTCTTTTTTTTTTTTATCTTTGGCTTTTCTTCCTGTTACCAAAACAGTTTGCTGTTGGAGTCTAATGCTTGAGCCCAGCGTGTTAAAATTAATCTCCATGGATTTTCTAAGATATCGCCATCTCATGTCTGAGTGCAGCTGAGGCTACTATCTAATACTAAAACTAGTGAGAACTACGGCAGACTGATGGCTGATGTCCTGACTGATTCTCTGAAGAATCTTTTTGGATTTAAAAAAGCCTCCGAGACAAGCCGTGTCTGATCTTCTAAAAGAAAGAAACAGCTCTCAGACTTTGGACCAACATGTTTTGACATCTCACTCTGGCATCTGTGCGACTCAAGTGCCAAAACCTCACTATTGTTGTGTGAAAACCTCCAAAATGTGAAATGTTCAGGAGTTAAAAATAACAGTCTAGCAGTCAGATTTACAGTTTTTTCACTGGGTTTTAAAAATGTTTTACAAGCCTGAGAGTCGTGGACCTTCCTCGAGCCACAGGGGAGCATGTAACCTTTTGATTTGAAGGGTCAAATCACCCCAGGTTCCCATTTGCCCCCTTGCAGATAAAGTCAGTTTTCTTTGCTCAGGTTTTGAGCTTGAGCATAGCAATACGAAAAGTGTGAACAGAATTTAGTTTGATTTCATTAAAGCATCAATTCAATGGATGTCCAGTAACTTTTTTTTTTGCCTTTGCAAGAAAATAGCGCAGAAAAAATACATTTGTCACGGTGACCCTCGAAGTAAACATGGAGTTATGAGGTTTTAACAATGACTGATGGACACTGCCGGAGGGACTGGGCTCCTGTCAGCAGACAAACTGAAGGACAGCAAAATATAAAATAAACTAGAAGACTGGAAGGAGCTGTTGAGTCAGAGCCAAGTGAAAAAACTGCAGCTCCCAGAGGTGGGTAGGTCGGCTCTTACCAGAGACCAAAACTTAGTGGCACAGTGATTATTCAGTCTGCGCCATGAAGAAACACTCAGAGAGATCTGTGCATGGTCTGACAAGTGATTGATGTGCAGGGGAGAAAAAGGAACAACAAACATCCCCCAGAAATGGGTGAAATTACCCTACGACGAGATGTGTGCACGTCAGAGTGTCTTTGTTTGCTCTGTGCAGATCCTATAACTGCTGTAATAATGTATGTGAACTTGTGTCGATGGATCGGATGACTTCGACAAACACCTCATCCTGTAGCTGTAAAAGGTGTCGTATCATCCGACATACTGTTCGTACTTCTCTCATCCTTGCTTTGTTCACTCTGTGGGCCTCTTTGCTGTACTTTCGTGGTTTCTTTGCATCTACGATTTATCTTTATTGTTATGTTTTCCTTTATTAAGACTTATTAAAGATGCAGATTTCGGGAAGCTGAAGTATTCACTTGTTAGACTCTAGAGCTGCTGTCTTTCAGGCCAGGAACCTGTAGCTGATAAAGAGATGGAGCAGGAACTCCTGAATACATGTATTGTATAAAATTGTGTTAAACTGGGCCTACAATAACATGTAGGGTGGCCTATAGGCAGATTTATCTAATAATTTCTTAGGTTCATTTTTAATTTTTGGAAAAAAATAATCACCAAACACTTATTTGGCTGCCTACTTGCAATAACTCCCAAGGGATCGTGGTTCTCCTGTTGAAGACAGAAAGATGGTCATGCCAGCAGCTTTGTAAGATTGTACTTTGCCATAACTCAAATTTTATTTCACTCAAAATCACACAGCGTATATGCTGATGGTCTTAAATGCAGGTGATAGCAGCAGGTATTATTCAGCAGGTTCACCATTTTAGTTTAGTTATTGCTAATTAGAGCTACAGTGGAACTAACAGCAGAAAGATAGTTGGACAAATTTTGAATTTTAATGATGTGCTTGCTAGATGAAAACGAATCCTCGCCAAAGTTATTACAATTAATCCTTAAGGGAACTTTAATATCTGTAGAAAATCCACCAAACTCATTACGATCCTTTGGGGAGCAGGAATGTCTGAAACTATTGGGTATTTCTTTCTGAACCACAAACGTCACCCTGTTGGTGGCGCTAGAGGAGAAGACAGAGGATAGCAATCCTTCCAATAGTTGTTGAGATATTTCAGGCAGACATTGTCATCCCTAACACAACATGTAAGCATTTAGCATGTAAAAACATCTCACAACTCTTCCTCCTCTTTGTTCCAGATAACTTTTACGGTACCCCGAAGCCTCCGGCCGAGCCCAGCGCTCTGCTGCTAAATGTAACGGACCAGCTGCTGCCGGGCGCTAGACCCACCTCCGAGGGCAAGAGGAAGCGTAACAAGTCGGTCAGCAACATGGAAAAAGCCAGCATCGAGCCCCCAGAGGAGGAGGAGGAGGAGAGACCCATCGTCAACGGCAACGGCGTTGCTGTCACCCCAGGTCAGCCCCGACAACGACCTCCATGGGCCCCAGAGGCGGAGGTCGCTGGAGCCAGAAGCCTCGTCATGACAGCTGGGTTTAAGGGTCGCGCTCCTCCCGGTCAGGCTGATCTGCAGGAGTTGATAGTCTTGTTTAAGTCATGGCAACGGGCACATGTAGAGTGGTTGCCTAGCAACAGAGACAGTAACAGATTGCTTTTAGATGGAGTTCTTGAGAGATGATTTTATGGCAGATTATCACTTTTAATTGGTTACACACGTTTCTTTATGTGCAATTTAACAACCGAATATGTAAACCGTGAATTAAAATTCTCTCTCGCAGTCAGCGATTACCTCTGCAGTCCAAACTGTTTATGATTAAAGCATCAGTGCCGTTTGCTGTCTAGAATATGATATAATTCATTAGGTATCATTATCAAGCGCTGTCTCGGCACACATAGCCAGAGGGCACACACAAATATTGCTCTCCAATTTAACGGGGAGCCTGCGGGCTCTTTAAAACTCCACATTAAATATTTTCTTTTCACTTGTGAATCAGCCCTGTCCTAACTATTGTTTGTCCTCTCTGTAAATCCTGAAACTAGGAAGAAGTGGCATGTAACGTAGCCCACAGCAAGGCCAAACATCCTGAGGTCGTTCTTTCTATTCATTAAATAATAGAGAAAGACATTTTTGTACCAATATTCAGAATAAGCATTCGCTAAGACACATTTGAATGTACCTTTTATTGTGCACAGTGACATATACGCACAAAAACCCTTTGAATGCATTCCATGATCCCATGACAAGACCATGATAAAAGAGCCTTTATGAGTTAGATTTTTGTGATCCGAGATCCAAAAGCATGCTTCGGTCCTGTGACTTTCTAAGCTGGTTTTATTGCTTCAGGACAGCAAAGTCTCTCAGCGCAGTCAGAACAGCACGAGAAGCCAAAGTGTTAGGGCGCTAATCCCACGTAGTGCCCTAACGCTTCCTTTTAGATATGACTGCTATTTCTTAAGGAGCGGTTAAAGATGGTGTTTTGAGGGAGGAGGACGTTTGGTTAAAAAAAGGATGAGAGTTTGGTTTCCTAACCACAAGGAGCTCAAACAAGGTAGGACTCAAAAATACATTCATGTGGATATTTCTCTGACATCCCGTTGAATATTTCCTTTGCAGTAATTATGGTTCTAAAACTTTATTTGGACACTTCATTGGGAACGCTTTCTGTTTCTGTTGACACTGTCAAAGAGGTATTAATTTAACTATTAGGTTTACTGTTGAGGTTGTAGTTTACAGTGGTGTTTCTAACACTAACAACACCCTGTAAGTAGAAGTATTATCTTTCTGACAGTGTTAACAAAAACTGAAATATTATAATCTTCTTGAGAGTTGAATTTATGTTCGAGTTGTTGGATCACATTGGATTGCACAAGTGTAGCTAATGAAGTGTATATGGCGTCTTTCTAAATGTTTATAAATGAATATTTATGAATATGAATATACAAACCAACTCACCCTGTGTTTACAAGGTGCTTTACAGGATAAAAGAAACCCTAACTGTAAAAATAAAACCTCTGTATACAGGTAAAGATTTGTATATATCAATAACAACAACTTTATATACAGTATATCACGGTTTTAATGTTTGTCAAGTGGTTTATGGCATCATTTAAATGTAGGAAATCGGATAAAAATCAAAGACAGGGTTTTAAATGCACATCAAAGATGACAAAAAAAACAATTTGGATATATATTCAGATCTCCAGAGGTGATATAAAAGAAGACATTAGCTAACGTCAAAAACATCGACTATCTCAGCTCACTGGTTCACAAAAGAGTTCAGATTCCAGTGTCCGCTGATCATCTACATTTACTCTAAACGATGCAGTCGCTGTGAGCTGAGGGAAACCGCCGGGACAGGAAACGTTTCTAACCGATTTCCAACCAAGCGGCGTTGAGATAACTCGATAACTTCAGGCTCCCGGGCTGCGTGGTGAGCCATGTTGGATGTTAAAGTGGGCCGCAGCGCTCGGCTCAGGAGGAGTTTTGTCTCTGTAGATGGACAGAGTGTGGGCTGACCAGGAGAGCTGAAGGGGGAATCGATAGAGCACAGCAGGCTCTGTGATCTAAGCAGATAGCTACCTCGCTCTTTCCCTCCCATAGATTATCTCTGAATCCCCTGCTCTCATTTGTCCCCTCTCCACTTCCCTTCACCGGCCCTCCTCTGAGGAAGCACACACACTTGCAATTTCTTTCTTATTCTTCCATACACACCATTTCTCCCTCTTTAACAGATTCCCACACTGCCACAACTCAAACTAGGGCATCACATCCAGCTTCTCTCTCAATCTCTATTGTCTCTTCTGCTTTATTCGTCTTTCTGTCTTGTTAACCTCAATCATTCCCTCCCCTTGCCTCGCTCCGCTCTTTCCCTCGAGTCACCACTTATCTTCACCTTTTTCTAATCAATCTATCCTCTTTTTTTTCCCGTTTCCACCCTAACCCTGCCTCGAAATCAATTCTCCTCCCTCCCTGATAATGTCCAGCCTGACTCATCCTCCTTGCCTTGTTGTCACCTCAGAATCGAGTGAACATGAGGACAAGAGCACAGACGCTTCGGGGGACATCGCCCCACAGAGCAACCAAGCGGAGGTCCCAACCGAGGCACCCAAAGACGACGGACTGTCCCCGAAAATCACAGTACCCAAACCAGAGGAGAACGACGAGCTAGGGCCGCTGCCGGACAACTGGGAGATGGCTTACACCGAGAAAGGAGAAGTCTACTTCATAGAGTAAGTTTCATGAAACCTGGATATTTCAGTCACTCGGGTGTTCGTAAAACTCATTGCAGAGGGAATGCTGAAGGTGGAAACTCAGCAGATGGTGGGCAATCTCCTTAGTGACTTTTTAAGAAGTTTTTATGGCCACTTGGAGGCAGCGGAAGAAGCTTTAAACACAACGGCACATCTCATAAAGTTTATATACGGCGACCGTGTTAGCAGATCCAGCAAAGTTGTGTTTGTGCCACCTGATGAATGTAAGTCTAATATGCACTCCTGCTGGAGCTCCATCATCTTTGGATGGAGATATGTTGCTGTTTTGGCTGTTCAGAGATCCTCAGTGTTCACTTTGTCCCTTTACCAGCCATTTTGTGCCCACCAGCTGCTGGAAATGACGAAGAATAAAGTTTCAGAGTTTAAAGTAGATCTAATCCATGTAAGAGCGACGTCTGTAGATGTAAAGGCCTCATTGTGACGTAACAAATCATAACGATTTAAATCATTCTTAGGTGACTATACACTAATAAATAGTATATTCTATTTCTGGGTTTGCACAGTGAGAAGGTGAGTGATTGTGAATGGTTGTTTGTCTCTCTGTGCCCTGTGATGAGCTGGCGACTTGTCCAGGGTTAACCCCGCCTCTCGCCCTAAGTCAGCTGGGATAGGATCCAGCCCCACCGTGACCCTGATGAGGATAAGTGGTTACAGATGGATGGATACACTAACAACTAAATAGTCGCCTCACAGCAACAGCAAGAAGGTTCCTGGTTCGAACCCCTTTCTGTGTGGACTTTTCTTGGTCTCCCCGTGTCATGCAGGTTAACCGGTGACACTGAATGTGAGTGTTGATGGTTGTTTGTCTCTATGTGTCAGCCCTGTGATGAACTGGCGACCTGTCCAGGGTGTATCGGCACAATGCCACAACTGGGATTGTCTCCAGTGTTCTCTGATCTCACACGCTGCTGTCAGCAGGCACGTTCGTAAAAGAAAGACAAAGAAATGCTCAAAATCTATAGAAAAGAAACATGCGATCGTTTGAGGAGACCCCCCGTGAATCCTCACTCACACGTCCCAGCCTTTAAAGACTGTAAGTAAGATCTCCGACCATCCATTGAGTTTGTATCTTCATTCTCTTGTAACTAAATTAAATTGAGCCTGAATGACTAGATTAGAGTTTGGGAGCATCTAAATTTACTTCTGTATATTCCCCACAGTAACACACACACACACACACACAGGCTGTAATTGATGCTTGGTGGTTTAATGAGATTTAGGGGTCCCCAGAAATACCTTGCTGCACAGAACTCTGTTATACTAGCTCTAAAGTTTAATTCACTGGAGTTGTTAGTTTTTTACAGCTGTAGTAAAACCGTGGAGGTGAGTCTTTCTTACACCGGAATAATGGAGTTGTGTGTTTTTTTGGAGCAGTGCTGAGGGAATCGCATGTCCACACATGTGGACCGAGGTTCTTGCATAGCGTCGATTAATGTAGCCATAACAGGAAAACATTCTGCTATTACAAAAGCTTTTATTGCATCAATGTATCATTTCTGTCATTAGGCTAAATTTCTCCACGGCTTTGATTAAACGGCCATAAACGGCTCGAAGCCGCACAGCAACACCAGACTAAGAAATGAGACGCAGGCGATGCAGTTATCATGCAGCCTCTTTATGTCCACACAAACACACTCTGAATTTCCTCCACTGCCACCATTCGTCCCACCCAACCCCCCCCCAAAAAAAAAAACAGAGAAAACTCACGTTCTCACATCCATCAAGCACATTACACAGCAAATGTAGTTAGCCCACTGAATTTGTAGCTTCAGGTTTTTGTGTTTGTGTGTGTGTGTGTGTGTCTGGGCGCATGTGATGTCGTGCCAAAGTGATAGCAGGGGTTGCCAAGCGGATGCTTCCCTTTGATTGGCCTCCATAGGAGATCAATTCGTTTACCTACAGCCCTTGAAGTCTGGCGGCTGAGGAGAGAGGAAAGAGAAGGAGGGAGGTGGAGGTGGAAGGAGAAGAAAGTGATTAAAAATAGTAAAAGAAGGTGAGAGAGGAGGCACGGGGAAAGTAGTATTAGATAATTATGGTATAAATAGTAACAGATGGCAGTAGAAGAGAGGAGAGGAACTGAACTTTTTTCTGTAGCGCCACCAACAGGTTGAACTTTTCTTTTATCCATCCTCGACACTGGAGTTCCACTGCGAGGGTTCGTATTTCTGGTTTTGATTATGATATCGCTTCAGATTTTCATGGTGATCTGGAGTTGGATGTGATTTGGATATTTGGCGTTATTACCGTGAAATTTGGTTCATTCATTCATGTTCCTCTCAGGATGATTTGCAGTACATTTGGTGATCTTCTTGCTTTTCATGTAGCGCTATCATCAAGACAAAATGTGAATTTGTCAGTGGTGTGTGCCCCATGTACAAACGCCCAGTCCTTGCTGCAGCGGCCCCTCTTTAAAAGAATCTACATGTAGATCTATGTAAAATTCTTGACATGTTTATGTGTAAATGTTTAGTTATTTTTGTACAGTATTAAATATTCTTAAAGCTTAAAGGACCTCGGCTGGAGTTTGCATGTTCTCCCCGTGGCATGCATCTAACAGGTTAATTGGTGGCTCTAAATTGCCCGTAGGTGTGACTGTCAGTGTGAGTGGTTGTTTGTCTCTATGTGTCCTGTGATGAGCTGGTGGCTTGTCCAGGGCGTACCCCGCCTCTCGCCCTAAGTCAGCTGGGATAGGCACCAGCCCCCACCCATCAACTAGCTGGTGGAGACATTTGAACTTCTCCTGCAGCAGCTGATGTTTTCTTCAGGTGTTACCTAGAGACCAAAACAGGATGAATAAAAGACGAGTAAATATTGCACTTAGATCTGTCAGGTGGGCAGAAACACAACTCTAAATGAATGCTAATGTTGCTCCATGTCTGCTGGATGTGTACAACTGTCTGCAAACACCTCCGTCGTGACAACTTAACAAAGTACCAGTGTGTGAGGCGTGTTTTCAGCTCCTTCCTCACTCATGCAGACGTCTGTATGGATTCATTTTATGTATAGCTCTTATGATTCCTTTACTTATTCCTGTTACCCGCGCCTCCCTGTGATCTGTGTGTTTAACGCCAAACTAAATTTCCTTTGGGAAATAAGTCCTGAAAAGAACAAAAGACACAAAGAAGGCCTCTTCACTGCGTCCTCGTCCTTCATATTCTCACTTACTGTAGGCACTTTGTGTACACGCCTCCCCTCCGCCCTCTCCCTCCCTCGCTACTGTCACCATGAACGGAGGCCACTGTGGCTCCACAGCTTCAGACGAGCCGTGGCGATGCATCGAGCCTCCCTGGCACCCCATCATATCTGATCTAGATCCAGCTCTCTGCCCAAGGCTCTGGATGAATCTGCCAAACTCACAGCTGTTCCCCTCCATCACCCCCTCAGTCACCCCTCTATCCCTCTCTCCTCCCCTCCTCCTCTTCCTGCTAAGTAAGCGAATTAAAACTATTGATTGCCATTTTGTTAACCTAAAGCTTTTTACCCCCCCCCTCTCTCTCCTCCGCTTCTCTCGTCACCTTTTGAGAGGCAGGCGTGCAGGGGAGTCTCATCTTTCCTCTCTGAAATGATTCTCCGGCTGAATTAAGAATCCACCAACCTCCTTCTCTCTCTTTCTGCCAAGTCTCCTCTCTCTCGCCATCTATCACACTCCCTCTCACTCTCTCTCACTGTCGTCTCTTCACAGCCACAACACCAAGACAACATCGTGGCTGGACCCGAGGCTAGCCAAGAAGGCAAAGCCGCCCGAGGAATGCAAAGAGGATGGTGAGTACTGCGTCTCTATCTTCTATTTTTCCTTTTTTTTTTTTTTGCTACTCGTGTTCATTCATTTTAATTACACAACTTCCCCGAGGCATTAATTTTACAACATTTAAACCTCGCCTGCTCTGACGAGATGCAAAGTGATTTTATTCGACTTCATGGAAGGAAGATTTGCTTGTTTTTTGTTTTATTTTTTTTGCACGATTCTTTAGGAGTTATATGCTGACAATGTTGGTGTGTGTGTGTGTGTGTGTGTGTGTGTGTGTGTGTGTGTGTGTGTGTCAATGCTAGCCCCCGTGATATGTGTGTTTAAAGCCCAGGTCCTGAGAGACTGGAGGTTACAAAGACTTCTTTATTCTCAACTGAGAGAGATGTGGAGTGTCCTTCACCCGCCCACACACACACACACGACAAACACACACTAAAAAGAAGAAGGAGAAGGATGAATGTCAATGCAGCGTTCATAGAGGAGCGTATACATATATATATATATATATATAATTATTAGGATATATATATATATATCTATATATACGAGTGTGTCATCTATCTATTTCACCCTCACCTTCCCTTCCCCACTTTCCTCCCTCCCGTTCGTCTTTTCTTTATGTGTGTGTGACCGAGAGGAGATTTATCGCCCGAGTTATAAACAGGGAGGTGGTGGGAGCTGAGTAGACGCGCTGGATTTGGAGATGGACAGAGACAACGAATGAGGAATGACAGTTGCTTTTTTTTTTTGTGACGTGTGCGTCCGTTTAAGTGATTCGGGTATATGTTCGCGACGGGAGAGTGAGGGTGATTGTGTGCATATTCCTGGTAAACGCGTAACGAGCATAGAGCGAGGATAGAGTTTCTCTAAAAATACATTTGGCACTCAGACACACACACACACACACACACACACACAGACAGAGAGACAGACAAACAAGTGTACTCTTGAGTCAAACTGTTTTCAGATAGCTCTTCGTTTCCTTTGACCTGCCTCCAGGGCCGATTGTGTGGAACTTTAGGACAGTGTGGTGAGTAGGACTGCGACAAATGATTTGTTTTTATTGTCAGTTTATCTGTCAGCTACTTTTTCAATGTATTGCTTCGTCTATATGATGTGGCAAAATAGTTCACCACAAGTTCCCAGACCCAGCAGAGACACCAGCAAGCTGCTGATTCAGTCGATCTAAATTTGGTCCAGACTGAAGTATCTCAACAACTATTGGATGATTCATGATTCCTAGACGGTTGATTTTAATGATGGTGATCCTCTGACTTTTCTGTTACAGCCTCCATGCTGATGTAAGTAAAATATAAGTAAAATGTCTCTATTTATTGGATGGATTGCTACAAATTTTGTCCCAGACATTCTTGTTTACCTTTAGGATAAACTGTAAAAACTCGTCTGGCTTCTCATCTAGCACCATCATCAGGCCACCATCGTCAGCTGTACTTCATGTTTAGTTCTAATTAGCCAAACTAAGATGGTAAACATTAGACCCGCTCAGGATTTGCCTGTGACTAACCTCTGCCGCCTTAATTTAAAAATCGGCAAAGACGTGGATCATCACCGGGCCCGAGGCGGCCGTGGTGCTCAACCAAGCCATCTGTAACAGCACTTGCCTGTCAAAGCATCCACGCTTTTAATCCTGCATAACTTTAAGCCTTAATATAATGTGAACAGGTGAGTTGTATATAAATTCACCCTCCGTACAGTTGCCATGAACGGGGAAATTAGCTACAGAGACCAAAACAGTTTTTTGTACCAGGCTGTAAACATGTTTATTTCTGCTGTGAAGTTGGACATTTGAACATGGGGACTTATGGAGACTGACTCACTTCTGGAGCCAGCCTCAAGTGGACGTTTGAGGAACTGCAGTTTTTGGCACAGAGTCTTCGCCTTGTTGTTTGGTTGATCATTTTTTTTGTATATTTATGCAAATTTTCTCCTCAATTAACTTACTAAGCATTTGTGAGTATCAGAAAGTTGAACAGTTTTAACAGGAACGTGTGTCACAATGTAAGAAGACAGCTTACTAGATTCTGTCTGATTTGCTAGAATTCTTGTACACGTTTGCTACCATGAGCAAAACAAATGTCAAGAGATATTTGCAGATACTGTTTGACTTCATCAAGATCGAGTGAGAGAAGGAGAAATGGCACCCGGTCTAAGAACATTTGCATTGTGTGCGGTGGCATTAAACACTGGGACCGCTTCCTGTTGACACATTGCACGTTACCTAATTTTCTTCAAAGCACCTCCTGGTGCAGTTGCTTTCAATCAGATGTTAAAGAGAGAAGATGATGAAATGACACAAAGACAAAGACGCCTGTGAGGAATTAGCCGAGATGTGATTGGGGCTTTTATCTGCAGCACTTCCAATCCTATTTATCCTCCAAGGAAGCTCCACAGGAGAAGATGTGCTGATATTTGTGAGGAGGTTATTGATCTTGTTGGGCGACTAATCCAGTTAGTCCCATCTGAAGGGAATGTAGTGCTTAATGGTGGCTGCAGGTCTGTAAGTGAGTAGACATACATTACGATTGTTGTGCCAATGGAAGGTTACAATGTGAGGGTCATTACTAAGTCCATCATATTTTAGAGCACTTGGTGTTGACAGCTTAGAAATAAAATCATTTAGCCGAGCTTCGGGTTTAGAATAGTTGTGGCTCTCGAGCTGTGGATTTCTATTGGCCGGTCTGTTGGTGCACCATTTTGGTCCAGACTGAAATATCTCAAGGACACATTCATGTTGCCAACGAGATGACATGTAATAACTTTGGTAATCCTGTCTGTTTAGCGCCGTAGAATTATCATTGGTCCAAAACTTTTTGGATTTTCCCATTAACCTCAGTTGTAGTTAATGTTTAATGCCAATTAGCAGGATGTATGCTCGGGTAAAAGGCCCGCCATTGGGCATTCATCTCCCCATACCGTTTCTTAAAATCCCCTTCACTACAAGAAACAAAAGCAACCCACACACTTAAAATGGCAAATTACCCTACCACTAACCTAGCCGCTAAGAATATACATAAACAAACTAGCAGCTGCTGTTTTCTTTTGCAGGGATTTAGGTATTTCAATGCCAGGGCTCACCTCCCCGCGTGGAGATCTTCTATCAAAAGAAGTTCCCCGCCGGCTCTATTCTGCAGGGGCATTGTCGCTGCATCCTGGGCTTAGCGACGTCCAAGACCATTGTGTCTGAGTGAAACCATTAATCTAGTCTAGCAACAACTGATCATAGTCATTCAATGTGTTTCCTCTCTGCTTCTTTTTCACTGTCAGGGCTAAAATAACCATGTATCTCAGGGGGAAATTGTAAATACAAGTGGAGTGTTTCAATAACTTTAAAGTGTGTTCCAAGTTTGAGGTGGTTTGTGTAAGCAGCCATACGGGAGAGGTGTGTGTTGTTCACAAACGTCCACAGCCTGGTGGTACCAGACACCCCTGAGAGCTGAGCTCAGTATGGGGGAGAAAAGCTTGCCTCTGTAAATTTGGTATTGATTTGTGGGAAAAAGGTAGATGTATATGTGTGTGTGTGTGTGTGTGTGTGTTGGTGTTTGGACCTGAGCCATGCTCTGATAAGCTCTAACAGGATCGCAGGGTGAGGTCTGTGAGCTGTGACGAGACAACGGTCTGAGAGGAGGAGGTGGATGGAGGTGGAGAGTGTTAAGTGGAACTTTGAGTGTGGAGGGTAACACGCACGGATGCACAGTAAAGTCCAGATGTGGAAGAAATATTTAGGTCCTTTGCCTAGATATGGAAAAGTCCTGCAATCAAAAGTATCAGAATTTCAGTATTCTAGATCATAAGTGTGCACTTCATTCAAATTATCTAAACTACTGTTAACCGCAATGGATACGAACAGATTGGGTCATAATTTTTAGGTCAGACCTCCTCTCAGACTGTTTTATTTTAGACTTATTTTACTGTTTTGGCAAACCTGGAGGCCCCAGATGGCTTTTTAGCGATGTCAAGTCAAGTCTAGTGGGTTTTATTGTCATTTCAACCATACACACAGTACACAGTGTTTCGCCGAGGACCGCGGTGCTACATGAAACATAAAACATAGTGCAGACAGAAGTTAAAGTGCACACGCATCGGCTACATAAAGCGCAGTACATTCAGACAAAACAACTGACAGTTAACAGGTCCGTCTCTGAGTTTCCAGATCGCAGCAATACAAGGTGTGAGGGATAAATGTGATGAAATAAAATGATACGTACGGCATAAAAACAAATATAAAGTGCATAAATAAGTGCAACGAGCCGGTCCCATCGAGGGGTGATGGGAGACAACAACCCGTAGTGTGTTCCTCATGTCCTTAATTTTTGGGTAAACGTATCACGTGACCGACACGAGTGTCTTAACGTGTCTTGACAAGAGGCACAGACGGAAATAATTTCTAATTAGTTCTCTGTGCACCCCGGCAGCCAATGGCCCGTTGTTTGGGGGCCGCTGGTAAAAATCATTGGATTGTTATTACTTGTAAGCCACACATACAGTGGTAGAGGGTTGACGCTGAGCTTATTTTACTTACTCTGTTGGTTTATGTGCAGTATCTTTACCTGCATAACAGGTAACTGTAGCAGATGCAGTGCAGGAAACGTGCACGTTCCCTCTGACATGTCATGAAATCGATGTATAAAGTAGTTTGAAATGGAAATATTCAAGCAAAGTACCTCCAAACTGTATTCAGATGAAGTACTTGAGTAAATGTTCCTCACCGCTGGTAAACACGACTTGTTCTCTCTCATGTTCTGAGGCAGCTGCATCACATACAACCGGATTCTGTCAAAAATATCCAGAGAAAATGTGGCTCCGGTATTTAGGCGCTCTCATTCCGGCACGTTCAAAGGAGCGTCAGCTCCCGAGCTGTCGACATCACACACTCCTTGTAGTTACATAACTCACGCTATATTTCTCTCTCTCACCTCCATATCCGTCTTTGCCCCCTCTCCCTCCCTCTTTTGTCCTCCCGTCTCCTCTTTTTTGTTTTGGTAGACAAAAAGAACTAGGACAGGCTCTTTACGGCACCTCGCTGTTTGCTCCCCACACACACACACACACTCTCTCACCCTCTTATTAAAGTTTTTTTGTCCTGCCAAATATTTGCTGGCTGGCAATAAAGAAAACAGAGCAGGCCGCCGTCTGTTGTCTCACTTTATTTACGTGTTCAGCCGGTTTTTCCAACTCAGGTACGGCGGAGCAGGTAGCACGAATCCCCGTGATGGGTGATCTAACATCAGACAAACGTGTAAGGTGATTTTCGTGTCCTGTATGGAAATAGCTCAGCACTTACACCGGATGTACAGTATATGAATGAACTTAGCAGCAGAGAGGGATTATAACTGATGATGCTCAGGTTTGAAGGGTTTTAATCGTATTAGAGTGCTTCTTTGTCTTTCGCCTCTGTGTATCCCTGCAGACGGAACCAAATCTAGACATGTAATTACATTCTGGTCATGTGAAGAGCTTCACGGGCAAATAGGCTAAGTTATTATCGTCCCTCACTGGCTTCACGGCCTTCTTGTCCTCTCTCCAGGGGGGAAATAGCAGGGCTCGTGTTTTACTAGTTTTTTTTCTATCCGCAGTGTAAAAAAAAAAAAAAAGACGTCCTCTGTGTGTTTGTATGTTCATCATTTACGTCCAGATGGATGCCACGAGGCAGAGCTCCTCCAGCCTGAGAGACGTCATCTCTCCTGTCAACTTTGTTGTCCTTTTAGCCGAGCTCAAAGGGACCTCAGAGATAGATTTCTGTGGGAAGTTTTTATTTTTTATTTTTTAGGGGGGCGCTGAACGTGAGCACACACTCTGCACGCAGTCCTACAGGTGAGTTATTATAGACGGGAGAGGCGCAGCGCCCTCCTTCACCTTGAGACTCCTGCAGCAGTCACGAGCGGAGTATCAGGGAGGGGCAGGCGAAGCTGTCTGCGAAATGATTGATGGATGTATTTTGAGAACATCCCCAGCAGAGCATGCCTGAGGCCTGGAGATTGGAAGGAGGATTCAAAAGACTGTGTGGCAGGTGTTTGTGTGTGATGTGTGCGTGCTGAATCGGTTGCCAGTGTGTGTGTGTGTGTGCGCGCGCATCAGCTGCAATGTATTTTGTAACTGCATCCAAGTAAACTGATAAACTAAGTAAAGCTAGGCAATAAATCAATGGAATGTGAAGATGATGATATAAGATTTGTTTTGTTGTTGTTGTTACATCGAGATACATTTTGAATGTCGTCTTATCCAAGTCTTTAAGGTTGTGTTACAGTTAAAGGAACTCAACTCTCTGAGTTTCCTGATGGACAGTAAACAGCTGGTAGGAGGGTTAGTGTTTGTACCACAGATGTTTTGGAGCAGGGATTTTCAGGCCCAGGGCGTGAGGTAATGCTGCCAGGGAGTAGAGCCAGTGTCGTGCCAGAACAGGAGCTGGGGAAGCATCTATTGACATAATGACAGAGGTGAAAAAAGACTGAAGGGGATGTTGACAGCCACCAGACAGGTATTTGCGAATCTACCAGTTTCTATGCAATGTTGCTTTAAGTATTACTGATGTAGCCCAAGTTCGATATACTGCAGTTCATTTTTTCTGTGCCACAGACGCCCATTTCCAAAATTTGATGTCCAAACAATCCCTAAATGTTCGTTTTACTGTCATAAGAACCAAGTACCAGCTTCAAATGTTCACGTCTGAGAAGCCGAAACCTTAAATTTAAAAGTTTTAACAAATCACCTTAAAATATACTTGATCATACGATTGTTGTCGATTCATTAATCAACTAGTCAACTGATTGTTTCAGCTACAGTTACTGTAAAAACATTGTGTAATGTGAGATTTGACATTAAGCAATTTAAAGCAACACAGTCATGTAATTGCTTTTTACATCACTTGTCCAATATTTGACTCATATGTCTTTTTTAAAAACATTTTTATTCTGTTTGGACTCTAATTGAGTTAGAAATTAGCTGACAGTAATTAACCTTAATGCACAATTTTATTTAATCAACAGCATTTGGGAGGCTTTAATAATACAAGCTACTTTACATAATTATCCTATTTAACACCGAACAAATGGGTCTCGCAAAGTAGCCCTTTCGCCTGACCCCACAGGGACGTGGAGACGGTTCGGCGGAGTAATAATGCAGCCTGAAAGTAGAAGAGCAGAAAGGACGTGTGTTTTTTATGTGCAGCTGTAAGTGTTTTTCACACAAAGTTAGCCAAATAAACCAGAACTTTGGAGGCAAACTAGGAGTGCCAGGTCACAGTTCAGTACGTCTCCTTCTGTCCCTGGAATGTCCTGATAAGCTACAAGCTCTTTTTTTTTCCTCCTCATTTTTATTCCAGCGCTTAACTATTGTTTGCTCACACTGAGACCAGTGGGACTTTGCAGTAGAGGGAATGTAAGGACATGAATTTCTCCATGGCGCAGGTGCATTTAACAGGGAAAAAAACAACAAGTTGTGGAAAAAAAAAAACAGCAGCTCAGTGAAATGGAGCCCAACACGCCACATCGTTGCCAAAAAGTGATGCAATTAAGTGATTTGTTGTGAAAGACGTGGCTGTTGCATTGACTTTTCCTGTCACGGTGGAGATATATTGGTTTGTTAATCATCTCCTAAAAAGACTTTTTGAATCGAGAATCTCTTCCTAATGGACACAAACAAAAAAACAAAACAACAAATCATCAATCTTTGTCGAAGCCAGCCGGTGCAGTTTCATCACAGATATTCAGCCATATGACACGCTGACAGCTATTAGTATGGATGAGCTCGTGCACTTGTCCTCAGGGATGCTTAGCATGTTGATTATGTAGTTACAGAAGCATATGCACATACAGCACTGAGCACGTGTACTTCATGTCAAATCTAATCTATTTTTCTAGGGCGAGCAAGTCGCAAGTCTTCATAAATAAACTATGAGTGAATTATATGCAGTAGTGTCATACCAAGCAAACAAATACATATTTAAGGTATGTGGTTAAACAATATTTGTTGTTTCATCTAGAAAATTATGGTAGAAAAGTGATACCAATAACTACAGAGTATCTCGTTTCATACCTTCTTTTTTTTTTGCCTTGTTAACACGGTGCAGCTGTCCACCCTGAAGTTTTCTTCATGCTTGATCACGGTACTCCTTAGACAATCCTTCTGCATTTTATACATTTTTTTATCAAACACCACAGGTGGGTAGTTTAGCCATAGTTCTGAATGCTTTGATGGTACACCGCGCTTGATTTCACCACCACAGAAAGTCGAAGAATGCTTGCTGTGATTGTCTGAGAGAAAAATCATGCAAAGACTCATTTTATTCAAGATCCGGGTACAAAAAAAAAGATCTAATGTAGGTTCGACTATAGATGTTTTGATATAACTTCGAGTAGCGATACCCATCCCTAATGAGAACTGTGTTTTCAAACTCAGGTCAAGTCATTAGTTATTCCTCACAAGACAGTCTGGTGAACTTTATAATCAGCTACACCCACATCTACTACTTATTACTCATAATACACCAGCATTTTAAGCATCCAAAGACACACATGTAGGTAAAATAGCGCCTTGTATTTATCATGGATACTATGAAATAGTGCCAGAAGCCACTGTTTTGTTTTTTGGGTTTCTTTTCTGCGTTCTCAAACCTGACAGCGGTGCAGATTGATGGCTGGCGTTGATGATGTGTCTCCGCTATGATTCATAGTGACCGAGATTTTAGTGTGACATACAATGAATGTGTTCAGTCACTGTTGTCGCAGTGTATCAGGTCTAACATCGATCAAGTCCCAGTTAAAAGTTGGAGTTTTCTTTTGTAAACTTTTGTTTACATTTAGTTTTACCAAAATGAATTGTATTCTTGAGGTTGAACAAATAAACGCTGAATGGATTTTGCATTTCTTGGCACATTATCAGCACCTTTGGATCAGTGTCATAGCGTAGCATACGTGTGCTCAAGATTTTCTTTTTGCCAAATAATGTTAATCCATCAACACGCTCAGCAAGACTCAGAAATTGCTCTGACGGGGACAGTTAGCTTCCCACAAAGCATGAAGCGTCCTTTATTGTTACAACTGTGTTTATTTGGGTTTTGATTCTGATTGTTTGCACATAAATTGGAAACTGTTTCTTCTTGTTGAGTGGGGAGATAGTTGAGTTTATGAGTGGTGGGTTACAGTGGTTGAGCGAATAATGAGGCTGAGTTCTGTTCATCAGCTCTTTCAGGTCCTTTGAAAATATTAGCGAGAGTCACTGCAGTAATTTTAGCTCTGTTTATATGTTATGTGTGGCTCCTGAGAGGAATACTAACAGTGATAAGAATGAAAATGATAGAAGGCTCAAAGGCAGCTTCATCGAGCAGCTTGCTGTGTTATATTTTCTAAATATATATCAGAGGTTGTTAGATCTATCAGAAGGTTAGTTGAGGTTTTCACCTGTAAGAAATTCTGCTGATCTTCACTGTGGACCTGGAACCCGAGATAATCTTAAAATAAATGGCTTCATTTTTCTTCAAACACCACTATTTATCACGTCCAACATGGTGGGAATTGAATTCACAGGTGGTCTGAGTGTATTAATGTTCAGTTGGGCAAGCAGGCAGCAGGTCCCTGCTACAAAAACACATAATACCTGCATTTAATTCTTTATTTCACCCGGTGAGGTGTGCAGCTCTATATGACAAATAATAAGCTTATTAAAATACATGCAACAGGCTGAATTCAGCACTGTGTGAAGTTTAACTAAGCAGCATGCGATTAACTAAGGCCTTGATTTTTAGGCTCTATGGATGGCAACGTCGGTACAAACCAAAAGAATATATGCATCATGATCATGATCATGACATTCAGACCACTGACAGGTGAATAACACTGATTATCTCGTTATTACGGCCTCAAAGTTGATGAAAAATGGGCAATGTGAGTGTGTGGTTGTATTTTAGGGCTATATGTGTAAAGTTTTGGGTGCGTGGGTTTAGAAAGAAGTTAAGCCCACCAGACCTCTGTAGCCCGCTCCTCATCTCTGCTTGAGGCTAGTGGCTCGAGGCTAGTTCGCCTCTACAAGCATAGCACTCCTGGTTCTCTGACCTCTGGGTAATGTAGTTTTGACAAGTAAGAAGAGAGAGTGGAATAAAACTCATCTGTTCAAATTATATTAAGGCTTAAAGTTATGTGTAATTACGATTGTTCCGAGCTGTTACAGGTGACTTGTTTGATCATCCAGCCTCAGCTCCACCTGTGTTTTAGAGTCTATGAGTATACGCTGACATGCCAGACATGTTCCTCACTGCAGGTTAAAGGTCATTTTATGTTATAGGGTATCAAAATGATATTAACCTCACATATATGTCTTTGAATTCAGAAAGCAAACTCAGATAATTAACTTCCTTTTTCTTGTCTGTGGTGGCATATACAGAGATTTTCCGGCTTAGCTTCCAGTTTGAGGGTTTAGATAATTGAGCTTGTACTGTACCTACAAAGAACAGGCTCTGCAGTAGGTGAGTTTGCACCACTGCTCACAGCCACAGCATACTAAACTCCATTTATTTGTCCAGAAGTAGTGTGTATGTTCTCAAATCAGTGTTCCAAAAGAATAACACCTCGACCAGTGGAGGTTTTTCCCCCCTGTATTGACTAGTAGAAACTTTAATTAATCAGTTGTGGGAAGTTTTTCGCATTGAACTCACTCGCTCGAATGTGCGCTGCATTCAAAAGTGACATGATAAATGAAGCCCAGCACAGTGCAGTGTATCCAGCAGGAACGGACTTTAATTTTTGGTGACTACAAAAGGCCCTAGGTGCTGAAAATGATTCGGTTGAGCTCGGCTTGCTCCTCAAAAGATGGAATAAAAAAAAAAAATAGAGAAAGAATTAAAAAAAGAAAACAGGACATGGGTAAATCCCTATGGTGTCTGTAGGCTGTGTGGTTTGCCAACCTGTTCCTCAGACCAAATTAGAAAAAGCAGAATAAAAAATGTGAGCATGTGAGCATGAAGCTTACAAAAAAGGCCTTTTCTTTGAGGCTGCATGTACGAACATGGCATGAGAGGATACTTTAAGGAGGAAGAAGGTGTCGAAAAGAAAGAGAGAGATTATTGAGCGGTACTGGGGAAGATAAAATGTGGCAAAGATGCCAGGACGCCTCCTGCTGGTAGTAAGTGGCGCTCCACCTGTGACTGCAGGATGGATGTGGTGGCATGACTCGAGAAACACAAGAGCTCCTACCTGAAAATTTCACACCGGCTTGACATTTCCTTCCGGGAACGCATGCAGCTTGCAAGTGATAAGCTATGTTGGCTTTATATGGCACACACACACACACACACACACACACACACACACACACTCTTTATTCTTGTCCTGGGAAGTAAGCAATCCATTGCAGGCTGCTGACAGAGAGGTTATATACAGCACTCAGTGGAGCCAAACAAAAGAGAGAGCGAGCAAAGAGACAATCCTCCTAAGTTCAGCATTTATCAGCACAGTGCTCAGTGAAAGTAACAGCATTTCAGGGTGTGTGTGTGTGTGTGTGTGTGTGTGTGTGTGTGTGTGTGTGTTTGATGCTGCAGCCATGATGCCACATCTTAAAGAGAGACTGTAACTTCTGTACAGTGGTAACAATTACACGTATCTCACTTCTTTTAAAAGTTACACTGGAGATATAAAGTGGCAACAGAAAATTTGAAGAAAATTCAGGGTTTTTTTATTTTATTTTGTTTTTTATTTTGGCCACCGTCAGATTTGGAATCGGGTTTATTGGCATGTAGGACTTTGCCATGGTATTTCATTTCCAACCAACATTGTAGAAGAAAAGAAAAACAAGTCCAGGAAAAATCAAGAATCATAAATAGAAAATTGAACAAAAATTTCCCTGTGTGGAGTTTTTTCACGAGTGCGAATGGTTGTATATCTCGATGTGTGATGAACTGGCGACTCATCCAGGGTGCAGCCCGCCTCTCGCCTGATGCCAGCTGGGATAGGCTCACATTTTCCGCTATTCTGGATATTCTGGATATAAACGCTTACAGGAAAAATGGATGGATGGAAAATATTTTATTTTAAACTGAAAAGAGCTGCACAGTCTTTGAAACAGTCAGAACTATTGGAAACAATAAGACTCTAAGTTAAGTTACATTTAAATTATAATAATAGTTTGAGTTCAATTATATATATTATATACCACTCCTATATCATTTGTTAAAGTTACTTTCTCATAGCATATTATAATGATCTAATAAACAAAAAGTTTAATTCATAAAATAAAAGCTACTTATGTTACTGTTTTTCTAGTTATGTTATGTCCCCTCTATGTTTTAGCATGTAGCTTCACTTCAAACATCAAAAAGTTTGATTTATTAAATGAGAGCTTAGCTCAACAGAAAGATGAGGATGTATGGGTAAAGTCTAAAGTTGGAAAACAGATGCGTAAAAATATGTATAATTATGACTAAAACCAATGAGCACATTTACAGAGAGCGAGGTTAACTGTTTCAGTGGCTAAACATCGCCTGTCTTTAGCTCCAGACCTGACGTATCAATCTTCTAATGTAATGTTTGGTGACATCACATGAGAACAATAATTCAGATGTTTAGATCAGACCTCGTTTCAGTGTCGCTGTGTTCCCAGATTTTGGCATTTGTGCACAGCGTTGTCTGGTGACAGCAGTGGATGAAAAGGAGTTGTAACAAACCAGAATTGTCCTTTAAGTGACGTGTGCAGCTCCAGTCCATCGTCCTCCTCTCCCTGCTCCTGCAGCTCCTCCTGTGGACGTTTTTTAATAGAAAAGCTTTTCATTCAGGTCTGCAGAGCTTCACGACAGCCCTTTGATCTCCTGTGTGTGTGTGTGTGTGTGCATATGCAAAATGACTGAGAGTGTGTGTGTAAAAAAGGTAACAGTGTGTGTGTGTATGGTGCCCAGTAAAGGTGAGAACATGAAACACTTTCTTTCATATTTAATGAGTGGAGATGGGGCTAAGGAATGTTGCAGTGTTCGCAGGAGGTATTCCCGTGGGCTGTCAACCTGCTCGCAGCCCTCTGCTATATCACTCACAACCGTGTGTGTGTGCGTGTGTGTGTGTGTGTGTGTGTTGTAAGTGTGCCTTTTAGTGAGTGTGCAGGGGAAAAAATAGTGCGTCCTACTGAAAGTTTAATAATTTGTTTTGAGGGGATGGGGGCAGGGGTTCAGAGAAGCATATGGCACGTGCACGAGCACTGCACCAGCATTGTTTTGATATTTCTGCTCTGCGTGGGAGGACTGGGAAGGATGGGAGTATGCATAGCAATCCTTTGTAAACTAGGCCAAGCAGTAATAAGAAGTGCATTGCAATGACCATACAGTGTATTATATCCTCAGTGTTTCTTACACCTCCATCAGCCTGGAGGGCCCACAGGAGCCCGAGGTGCTTCGGCGGTCCCTCTGGTTGCTTCCCTTCCTGATTAGGAAGCATTTTCTCTGCCGTTATCGCCGCTCTCATCCTGATTAACTTCGCATTGTCACTAATCAAAGCCGGTCTGATTCTAAGCTGAGCTGCACTGGAACACGCTGTCCCTGAGCTCCGTGCCACATTCAGCTCGGATGCTATTTCAGCAGGAGCTTTTTGAATGATCGCGCTATTATGCTAAAACACTGAGGGTCTCCATTTGGGAATATTCTTTAAATTTTAATTGCTCACATCCTGAAAAGCAAACAGGGAACTCCTTCTAGATGCTTTTAAGAGCTGTGCTCTGACAGTGAGATATAGGCGTAGGAAAGACGAGAGGGCAACTTTGAAAGTCCTGTCCAGTATGACTGATGAGTGTCAGGGGTTTAGAGAAGATCGGCTTTGATCGCCGGGAACAAAGGCAGCATCTTCTGCAGTGCAATACACACACAGAAAGAGGCCAAGAGAGCGGAAATATCTATGACTTTGGAGTGCTTTTGAAAAGTTAGTGGCCACTTTGGAAAGTTGGAACTATTTACTCATAACTATTTACTATTTAGCCTCGCTAGAGTAGTTTGTCTGTCTGTACCTGTGTTGTAGTGAAGACCACCTAAACCGAAACCATGTCATGACCGAGACCTGAGTGTATCCAGACCAAGACAAGACCAAGACTTTGAGGAGTTGAGACCAAGTCAAGTCTTAGAAATCTGAAGTTATTGGTTGCATTTGTAGCAGGAAGTTGGTCATCCAATCACATCTAGTCAGAAATGATGTTAATAAGTAAATCAGACAATGCACAGCCAATCTATTGAGCATCCGTCCTATTATCCGGGGTTGGATCGCGGTGGCAGCAGGTTTAGCAGGGCGTTCCAGACGTCCTTCTTCCCAGCAACACATTCCAGCTCCTACTGGGGGATCCTGGGCGTTCCCAGGCCAGATGGGCTTTGTAGTCCCTCCAGCAGCATCCAAAGCAAAGCATTCTGACCCTTTATCCTCTTTGTTTACGACCAAACGAAGACATAGTGTGGTTCCAAGACGGGACCTTTAAAAAGTGGTCTCAAGATCCAGACCATTCCATCACTTTGGTCCAGATTTAAATCTCTCAAGAACCAGGGATGGATTGCCATGAACTTTTGTAGAGACATTCATGGTTCCCAGAGGATGAACCTTAATGACTTTCATGAAGCACCACCAGCAAGTTTGTGGTTCTGATTCAGATATCTCCATAACTACTGTACAGATTGTTGCTACATGAAGTTTTTATTATTCAAACCACCATGTTACAACTTTGAAGGTATCCATTAAGAAATATAAAACTAGTCGTGTAAAGTAATCTGAAGGCGTTTGTAATGTAATTTTATCAAACTTTTCACAAATCTTCTCGCCACCTTTGTAGCAATTTGACTCAGTCTTCAGTATTGGCTTGTTTGATGGTAAAAATAAAAAATCAGGCATTGAGTAGGAAGAAGATCCTTCTAAAGCATGCCGAGCTAACGCAGAATACCAGAAGTCAAGATGATCCCACTCATTATTTCAATGTTTGATCAACTTGCTTCACGGATCTCGTTGTTTTATGTTGACGTGCACACTTGATCATTTTGTCAGGTCATTCAAAGTTGGAGCACTCTTTGATACGAGTCACTCAAATTCTCCTCACAGCATCTGTGGCGTTTGATCCGTCTGTAATATGTCAGTAATTGGTCATCATGTGCAATTTGTCTGTTGTTTGCATTGAGTCTTTAGCTTGTAACATTTGGAGCCAAACTGTTAAACACTAATAGAAATATGTACAAGTTGATTCTGTGAAAGTTCAACACCCTCAGGGTTTGTGCTCGCTCTAGCTGGAGCTGCAAAGTTCCCAGATCAAAACACAATATTTACAGCACAGAAAAGATGCGGCGCATAAATATTTTACTCGTTTAAATTCAGCCACTAGATCTATCGATATTTGGTGTTATTTTTCTTGGACAGGGACACATTTGATGCACAACTTTAAAGAGCCAGTATCCTCTTTAAATGTGACAAGTTTTCAAGAAAACAGTTTTTTTTTTATGTCATGCCAATTTTTATAAAAAGATTTTTTGAATATTCAAAAGCTTGAACATATGGCCCGCTCAGACACAACATCAATCCATCTAGTTAACATGTTACTGCACCGTCAAATGCTTGGTAATCACCAACAGCCAAATGATGTTGTAAACTAATTCTGTTGATGTTTTCATGCAAAATCAATATGCCGCTGCGAGTTCGTTTAATAAATTAGCCTTTCATTACTGTTGTCTTCCAGTTAGAAAAGTCTATTTATTACAAATCAGAAGGTGTCAGACTCATTTCAGAACAATACTTCCAACTAACCAGTGAAGTATGTGAGGTTCTTTGGTGTAACTGGCAGCAAGTGTGGGCCTGAAATAGCCTCAGAAGTGATAAATAATGTAGAGGGATGCTAATGTGCAACAAGACACTAACCTGTCTGACTTCACAGACGTAGAGGGGCACCTTGAATGCCGTCACAGCTGCATCGTAACCGATAAACAACGCTGGATAAAAGTTTTTATGACCGACCGTGTGCTGCTAACAAGACTAAACATGTACTGTATAATCCAGAGTAATTACAGACAGTAAAAACGATGCTGTAAACTAATTCTGCCACAAAGATGTTTTCAAGATCAATATGCTGCTGCAAGTTCATTGAATAAACAAGCCCTTCATTATTGTTGTTGTTTTTTTTTTCTTTTTACAGAGCTTCCGTACGGCTGGGAGAAAATCGATGACCCCATTTACGGCAGCTACTATGTCGAGTAAGTCGGGTACATCTTTAATATATAATGGCTTGCTTTTGATTTTCAGTGAAGCCCGGTGGTGCTGTATTAATCATATTTATAAGGCTGCATCCAGGAAGCGGTTCCTCCCTTCTCGCCCGCCCGCTGACGGCTCACTGTTTGTTTGCAGTTTGAAGTTTATTTGTCCGCGTGTGCTGATACATATTTCCGTGTTATCCCGCCGTCTGAAGCACCCACCGCTGCATCTACATGTGTAGATTAGTGAGAGATCAGCGCCTGAATCTCTGCTCACATCCACATATTTGTGTTCCACATAGCAACTGCTGCAGTAGCCTGTCCTCTCTATTGAACTGCATGTCCCCTTCCTTGTTCGGAGGTGTCATTTCTTTAGCTGGATGCTCTCCACTCCGGGGCGTAGGGACGTAGGCTCTATTTTTAGCCGCTCAGGGGGAGTCATTTGGCTTCGACTTTGCTTAAGAAAAACCTCCAGAATGACACTTGACTGCTCCCTGCCTCGCATGCAGCACTCAACCTCACGGGATGTCTCTTATTGTCTTGCTTTGTCGTCACGTGAATATCATGAAAGAAGTTGTCAGACCTTGAAATTATGTAACTATGTAAAAAAAAAAAAGAATATAGTCAAGCTGTTTTGTAATTAGCACTGTGATCCTGGGGTGTTCATTAAAAGATAAGGAGAGGAGAGAAAGATGGTTTGTGTTTATGTTAGAGCACAATGCACCCTGAAAGAGTGAGGGAAGTATCTAATGATGGCTAATTATTTCACACTGGCAAATTACAGTATTTGTAGTCATTGACTATCTTCCCCCTTGCAAACTAAATTAAAACCGGCGTGGGACGTTAAAGGAAAATCTCTGTTTCATGTGTAGGTTTCCTCCCAGTCACTGATTCTCATAATTCTGCTTATAAGATGTCAGATGTTTGTTCTTTTTGTTGCCTTTCTGTGGCTCTGTTACATAATCTTTTTGGGACCGGCCATTTAATTAATCATCATAGCAATGGCTGCTTTAGCGCCGGGACTTCTTTTAAGATCAGATCTTTGCCGAGAGGGTGGCTGAAGTGAAGTGCAGCAGGATAGTGTGACATCTGAAATTTCTTCTGTGTTTTGTTTTTTTGTTGTTGTTGTTGTGGTGGTCGCCGTAGCCATATAAATAGAAGAACCCAGTTTGAGAACCCAGTCCTGGAGGCTAAAAGGAGACTCCAGCAGCAGCAGCAGATGCAAAGCCAGGGTCTGTCCTCACTGCCCCTTCCCACCATCTACAGAGGTAAGACCAGCGTGCTGATATCTTGCACAAAGAAATTCCTACTATCATACTTATTATCTGTCTGTATGCATGTATGTATCTAAATCGTGCTATAGATTAGTACATTTCAGATCAATCATTCGTTTATGTTTTATCCTGTTTTATCTGTTTTTATTTCATTTCATCCAAAGATATTTAAAAGTGCAGAAACATTTGATGTAATTGTAATAGACAAAAAGTTTTAGTGGATTATATGCATGTAAATTAAGGTTCGTCTGGAAACAACAAAAAAAAACCTATTTATTACGACTCAGAGGGTGTGAAATTGGAAAACTCATTTCAGAACAGTAATCCAACTAATCAGTGAAATCTGTGGAGTTTTTTTTGGTGTGACTGACAGCAGCGTCGGAAAACTTTTACTCAAGCTAAAACGTGTCGCTAAACTCTCCGACTTCATTCGTTCTTTATGAGTTTTTGTCGCTGTGTCATGCATACAAATACGGGCGTATGCCACGAATTCATACAATCAGATCCAGAAGGCTGTATTTAAACATTAAAGATCTTCATGACTACAATATAATTCATAAAACACAGACTGGTAATAATTAAGGGAACATTCAGACAGGATCCACGCAGGTTTTTTCCATTCATTTGAGTAGATGCGTGCCAAAAATCACAGCGACCTGCAGCTGAGAAGCCAAGCTAGGTCCAACTTTTGGAAAAACCTAACCTGACGTCATGCTGTGACATGCAGACCTGACACTGAGACTATCCAGGTGGATTCATGGATTAAACTCTGATACTCCACCTGTTGTGTTCTGGCTTTGTTTATTTCATGTACCCGGTTAACAGAGGTTACATTCAGCACAAATAGACACACCCCCGGCATCCGACTGCTGCACAACCCTGCAACGATTCAGATCGTAACCTAAATACGAAGTAAATAATCCATCTTAGGTTCTTTTCCAGATTTAAAGGTACAGTGTGTAAGATTCGGCAGTATCTGGTGGTGAAATTTCTGATCGCACTGAACTCAACAGTCCGAAACTTCTAACAAAACACATGGTGGACTCCGTGTAAGAGGACCGCTCCATATGTAGATATAAAAGACTATTAAAACATAAAGATTAGATTTTTAAGGCTATTATATATTTTTGAAAACGTAGTTATACTTGTTATGTTATACATCCCACCTCTGACAGTAGATCACCCTCAAAGTTACACACTGATGAACCTTTAATAGAACATTAACTTAACCGGATAATTCAGGGTTATGTCGTGCCACTTTGTATAAATTAACACTTGACGCTGTTGGTCTGAGTTACAACCAAGCTCGTTAGGAACAGGGCTACGTTGATCGATCAGTTCGCTCTGGAGCCTCAGTCGAGCTCTCCGAGGAAAGCCAGCGCTCCGCTGGGACTGGTAGTAGCTGCTCGTATATAAATATCTCTATCTCTCTGCCGAGTGAACATGTGGGTTCAAATGTGATTCACTGTTTTGTTTAATGACCGCTTTGTTGCTACCTGATTCCAGCTCTAACTCTCCACCAGCCATAGCAGTCGAATGTACTGCTTGGGGAAAAAAAAAAAAAAACCCTGTCTGGACTTGGTGAAGTGGAGGTTTGTTGCCATAGTAACGTAGTAGTCCACCTCTCTGAGTTGAGAGCCTGTCTCCGTGGTTACACTCTGTGTACATTCCAATGAGGCTCTCTGTCCTCCCTCTCCCACACCTACACCTCCTTCCTCCTTCCTCCTCCTCCACCACCACCACCATCACCACCACCTCCTCCTCCTTCTTTTCCCTCCAAAACTTTGACGCCAGTGGAGGATGTCAGCCCCTTTGCCACCCTCCCCAGACCCCCACCCCTCGTTCAGGTCGGCCCGGTGCCCGAGCGCTGCCACAGCCTCGGCGACCTCTCCCGATCGCCGACCCTGGGTCGGAGGGCGTACGCTACATCCGCCTCCGCCGACGTCTCCCCGCTCCGGCGTGTTCTGACTCGGCGGATGAATGTGTGCCCTCACCACCAACACCACCACAACCAGCAGCAGCAGCAGCAGCAGCAGCCACTCCACACCTCCGCCTGCACTGTGGTGCTAGAGCAGCCTGTCTGTAGCCCCTTCTCCCTGTGGCACTTTGTCAGTAAGTAGGCCAAGAGAGAAGCAAAGGAGGCTGACTGCCGTTCTCATGGCTGCCTGCACTCGTTTGACTTGACATAAGCATGCTAGCTCGCAAGCAAGCCTTTTCCCTGGAGGCAGTCGAAGGATTTGTGTGACGAGCGCGTACTGTGACTCGTCTCATCGTCTGGCGTAAGCAGGCAGGAGAGTGTAATCACTCGGTCTGTGTCTGGACCAGTGACGGCAAACGGTGTATGTAAACTAGAACACTAGCCACGTCTCCCTCAGAGGTGAAAAGATCGGAGACTTGGTTATGTGTGACTAAGCTTGTTGGCTGAGATCCTCTCATCCCTACACAAGGCGACCCTCCCAGCTTTCCCTCCTTCAGAAATCTCCCCAGTTCTTCCGTAACCCGCTCAAGCATCTTCTCTCAGAACTGATCCCTGATTGACAGCATGTCGTTTTGCCGAGTTTTTTGCCGCTTCCCTCAGTGATGGCGCTGAAGACCTGCACCACTGATGCTCTCTGCACACAATATCCCAGCATGGGAGGAGAGGAACGGATCTAAGTTTAGTATGTTTGGCGTGTGCCAAGAGGGGGATGTTGCATTTGTACCCTGCACGGGAGCCAAAGCCAATCACACCTGCATCTTTCAGCACCACAGATCCACCTCTGTCCAAACTCGCTGCCAGTTTTCCTGTGGCTACACCCGTGTGTTTCCGGATAAGCTTTTACCCATGCCCCCCCCCCTCCTTCTCCACCCTGTGAGCACTGCCCTGCACCAGCTTTGACGTCCTTTCAATCTTTACGTAAAATTCGGGTTTGTATTTGGGTTCATGTGTTTGTTTGTGTGTCCTTTTTATTTTATTTATTTTCTATAGAGAAGCCGCTGTTCACGCGGGACCCGACTCAGCTGAAAGGCAGTTTCTTGTCCACATCACTCCAAAAGAGCAACATGGGCTTCGGCTTCACTATTATCGGAGGCGACGAGCCTGATGAATTCCTCCAGGTCAAGAGCGTTATCCCTGACGGGCCTGCTGCAGCTGATGGAAAGATGGCCACAGGTAAGCCTAAGGCATGACCGAAGCACAACCTGTGACTGGAACAACAAAAACATTGAACTTTTATTCAACCAGAAACTCTCTAGAGAGTCACCTCATGGCGTCACATATTTGACACACAGCCGTTAAAGAACGCACACAGTCAATGAACAACCGTCACCTTACATAAACTACAACCTCAAAGGCACAAAAAGAAGCTTAGCCTTGAATTCATTCCTGCGGTAGCTGCTTCATTTATCAGCTCCACATTTTTCCACCTTCACCTTTTCTTTTCTTTTTTTTTTTTAATGCAGTGCAGCCTACACATATTCAAATTCAAACAAAATATGAGCTCACCCTCAAACACAATCACAAAAATATGCAAATATGTCGTGCACGCATGTGTGTGTTTGCAGGTGCAACTCTCTAGAGTTGTGTACGCGTGTGCACACACGTGTGAGCGCCAACTGCAGAGTTTTGCTCTTCCATTAATCATAAAGGGGACCATAGCTCCTTGCTGTGGCCACATGGGGGTGGAAACCGCAGCACTGATACACACAAACACACACACACACACTAAGACAGACCAGCTGTACTAAAAGGTCAGGGGAATAGAGCCAGCAGGTTCGCCAGTGCTCTCAGCACGCGATGATGGTTTTAGTTGTGTACGCTGGAGCTTATACTTGTCATCTATCATACGTAAAGTAAGCTGGTCAGGGAGTTTGCTCCGTAGTAAAGCCGGCTCCCCACAAAACACTTATGAATTGTTACATTGTAGTTACGGACGTCTTTCAGTGCATTAGATCATAAATCAGTCTGGGTTTTTTTAATAAATGTGTGGCTGCAGTCCAGAATAAATCACAATAAAGCTTGTCCTGACAATACAAAAACATTTTGGGTCCTCTCATCCTCCCTTTCTCTTTCTCTTTTATTCTTACCCTAGAAATAACAAATCCCTCTCACATCTCTACTATCCAACCTCCCCTCTCCTCTCCACCACTTCTTCCCTTCAGCTCATCTCCATCTCTACCTCAACCATCCAGCCCCCCACCCCTCCATCTCCATCTCGCCTCCCCAGACTTTGTGTCCTAGTTCTGCAGTAACAGAGCGAGCTCGATCACAGTAACTCACAGGGCTCACACTGGCCTGCAGAAGTGTGAAATTCCCAATTCCAGATATATCATTTTTTTACCGCTTTCTCTTCATGACCCGTCCCGACTGTCTCTGCTACATGATTACACAACCAGGAGAAGCATGTAGAAGCACTTGTTCTGAGAGTTTTTCTAAAATATCTCATTTATCTCTTATTAGACCACACGAGGTGCAGTTTTGATATTTTTGTGTTTTTCGGTAGAATTTTATTTTTTCATTCCCATCCGTAGACGAAGTGTGGCGCTTATCAGCTGTGAGATTTCTTAGTTTCTGTGGAACACAGAGCTTTGAGTCACATTAGCTTGAAGTGGAGAGGTTTAGTTCGGATGCCAGAGGCAACATTTCATGTAAAAATCAAGTTTGGGTTTGGTGGTGGTGTATGTTTTTTTTTAAACAGCTGCAACAGAGGGTTATTCCACTGAACTGTGTCCATACTACACTGTCTGTTCTGCTGTCAAAGAGAAAACACTAAAATTATGCACCGCATTTAGCTGTAATGATTCATTGTTATTGTTTTAATACATCAAAAACACGTGAAATCATATTTAGGTTATTGTTTTAATACATCAAAAACACGTGAAATCATATTTAGATGTTAAAGGTTTGCGGTTTTATTAAAAAATGTTACAATTTATCTGCATGATATTTTAATCGAGAGTGACCAGGAAGCAGGGGGCAGAGAGAGGGGGAGTGACACGCAGTAAATCAGCCGTCTGATACGTGATTCGAACCGGGGGCCAGCTGCAGCGAGGACTATAGCCTCCACACACAGGGCGGCCGCTTAACCCACTACGCTACCGACTGCCCCCTGCATGATATTTTAATTGAGAGTGACCAGGATTAAATCTTTTAATTCAGATTAGCATGTTCTGGTGGTCCCTTTTTTTCCCCCCAGACAAAAGCAGGCTCCTAAATTTCCACGTTATCTCCACGAGTTAGTTGAAAACACAGTTGTTGCCTGGCTTTTTAATGATCCAGTTATGTAAAAATATACTTCTTGATGCTACATGATATCGTGCTAAAGTACAGAGGCTGAAATATCCATCTTATTTAAACTCTTATCCTGGTCCTTGTCCCAGTTAAGGCTAAAATATGTCCCAGACATAAAAGTTGGAGCATCCTCATGAGTTGATGATCAACGTAGAGGCAAAATAAACTGAACTAAATTGCTGCATTGTTGTGTAGAGTCTGTTTAACTTCTTAGCTTACACACTTATTCATATTTTCAGACAGTATGTTTCCACTTTTAACATTACAATAGAAAATACTTGTAGGATAAGGATTAATATAATTAACACTGGCTCAGGTTGCTTGAGTGTATTCCCCACATCCAATAAAGAGCTGCTAACATTAGCCTAAACTCTACAAGCATGGGCTTACACACAGCGGGAAAATATAACTTTTCTTAAAACCACATAAACTAACATAGGAAATAGTCATACAGTCATTCATAGTCATTCAGAAGTGAGGTTGTTTACTCTTGGAGAAAATAAGCCAGTTAGCTGGACATGCTAACGAATGAAGCTCAAACAAATTAGCCCTCATCATAGTCGCTAAGGGCTGAAATCTGACATCTCCCTATGCCAAACTCAAACACAGCCCATGTGTGCTGCTTCAGCATGTCAAAACGTCCGAAGCTTGACAGGTCTGCTGGCCCCACTTATAGTTTAGCAGTCAGTTACATCATATTTTATCTATCCTTAAATGTAGTGTCTGCAAAATCATATTTATTCTAATCACACCTGCATGTCTGACACGGGTGTAATGCACCGTCACCCTCTTTAGCCTGACAAACACAAATAACACACACAATACACTGCAGTCACCCCGCTGAGACTCTAAACTGCTCTGTTCTCGGTGGCCTCGTCTCGACAGGGCCGCAGAGACCTCTCGTTATGTCGACAGACTTTTGAACACGCTATCAGCCGGAGATGAATATGTCATAAAAAATATGCAAGGATGGGACGATGAAAGGTGAAGTGGCAGCGTGGGGCCTTGGTCCCCGTGAGTGTGGTGTGTACAGTTAAGGTCAGTGTGATTTAGAGTATGCGAGGGACCTACAGGAGGATTTATAATTTATAGAGAGGGAGGCTGTTCGGTGGCCATGAGTGTGTTCTTGCTGTTTACGTTTCTCTGCACTTAAATAAACATCTGTGTCAGTAACCATGTGTGTTTATTAAGGGGTCATTTTTTCCCTCTCGGGCCCTAGTGGGCTGATTTTTCACTTCGGAGAGTTAAAGGACGCCTTGAGAGGGGGTTGCGTGATGTTTAAGAAGACAGCAAAGGAGAACAAAAACATATTTTTGCTCCATAAAATTGCGTTTACTTTTGTTTCTTGTGAATAGTTCAGCTAGGTGGATAGTTTTACCTCTTAAGGTCTCTAAAGATGACTGAAATTTAAAAAATGCAAAGTTCTCCAGCTCATAGAAATTATTCTTTAAACGCTAGTTCCTTGATTACAGACAGATATATAATAAAAGCAGGTTTCTATTTTTTTTAGCTCCATTAGTTAGCCAAAAACGCATGCTGTTAGTACACTTCCATGTACTACTACTACTATGTCTAGTATTTCTGGCATTGTACGTTAATTTCGGCATGATAGTGTCTCAATTCGAGTACGCCCGTTGTCCAGTGATGCTTACAACATTTTACCCGCCAAAATGCAACCAAGTGGCGCATTAGCACAAACATTTGACAGCCAAAATTAAAAAATATAAAACAAACAACTTAGATTCGTATATTGAGGTATTCACCGCAGCCGCATCAGCTCCAGACGTTTCCAGCCTTCCACACTTAACTCATACTCAACGTCATGAGTACACTGCATCTTGCCATAACTGACAAAATAGCAAGTGTAAGTATGGAAGTATATGAATTGAGACACACTAGCTGTCTCAATTTACCTCCATTGTATTTGGATTGGTGGTGGCAGACATATCAGAGGTAGATATTTCTCAACCGTGGCAAATAAAACCTGACCTGTCTGTGTGGTAGTTTGTGTGATCCGGCCCTATATATAGTTAGAACCTGGTACAAACGAGGTCACGGCACCGTCATTTGTTTTCTGACGGCGTGTTCAGCTATTGATTCTGACACCGGCCCTCAAGGCAAATGTCGTCCGCGTTTACCTAGATTAATTAAAAAGTCCCTCAGGTCACGTCGCCTGGATGCGTTCGTCCGCAACGTAGCCTACAAAGAGAGAGCATTTCGGTGTTGTCACTCAGATTGGTTAGCAGCCTCGGCTCCTCTTCAACAGTCAATCCAGGAAAAATCAATATGAATTGCCTTGTTGTTTTAGAAAAAGTGTCACTGACCCAGACATTATAGCCTCCCGCTCACGTTTTAAGCGAATTGGACAGAATGGAGCCCATGATTAGCGAGGTGAGGGCCAATCACTAAAGCACATGCTTTGCTTATTAATCATGAAATATTTTAGTTTTTTTCCACTTTCTCGCTGTGTGGCTCACACTCTCACCCTGCCCTCTCTCTAAAGAGCATGACAATCATGCCTGCAATTAGAAAATAATTGTTTTCATTATCAACCTAGGTAACACTGTTTGTCAGACTTTAAAATGGATTGCTCCTTGTGTTCCTGCTTCCCCGGCATTTAAAAAAACCTGCATGGAGCCTGCACGGTGAGGCACAAAACACTATATTTAGTAATTTGGTCGAGACACAGATAAGCCCTCGTGTGGGAACATTTAATTGTCAGCTAGGTTTTATCTACGGTGCCTTATATTGCAGCAAATAAAAGCACTTGGCCCCGTAAAAGGCAAACATTTTTAGCCACTTGTCATCAGCACTATTTTACATTTGAAAAGTAGATAAGACATTATCTGTGGTAATGTTCATGGCTTTAAGGGGAATCCAAGGAGAGACGGTGCTGATATACTGTACAGCTGATTACTGTGAACAGATGTAGAGAGCCAAAGTCCTAAAATCACCTTCGGTTCAGCTGCTGTTCCTCTAGCACCTGTAACTTAATGCAGTCTCTAATTGAGGTTTTCCTTTCCGGGCCTATCTGAAGGAGTAAATGTGAACCTGGGGTGCACTGTGCATATTCTAATTATAAGATAAATGAGTACCCACTACAGCAGTTGCTATTAAAGTTTGAACCTTGTACGAATGCCAAATAATTTGTTGGCATTCGTACAACTACAGCTCTCTCGAGTTGGGGTTATTGTATATCATCATAACTGTGTTTCTGCCTTATCCATGATATCCTCCAAATGTCTTCTAACGTCGTCTTCACAACCTTTTTTGTAATCTCTGCAGCCATAAGGTCATCCTCACTGTTTAACCTGCTATGTCCCGTGTCCGTTATTCGCCACCCGAGGTCGGTTTCACCAAATTTGCAACATCCACGCTGCAATTTGCGTCATGACACCAATTTCCTTTTTCTGTTTCACTGATCAAAACGAATGCCATACTTTGTGACTCATGCCTGAGCATGCGAGAGCCCCGTAGGACTTTATTTGCAATTTGCAAGCAAAAATTAAACAAGACCATTGTGGACAGAAGTATTAAATAAACAATGATTTTACATTCAGTCTAGGGGCATCTTGGTAACCCATAGGTACCCAAACCTGGGAGCTTTATTGGGGACCATGCCATTGACCTGTCTCTCTACTGTCTTGGGTTTTAAATGCACCCAAAAGACACAAAGACAAATCAAATGAATCACACAACACAGGTTTTGTTATAGGTCTGGATACTTAGTACTACAGATTTTACAGATTTTTCTTGTTTCTCAAGCCAAAGAAGAAGTCTGTAGTTACTGTCAGTCTTCTAGCCATTCGTCCTGATGGTTATATTTCTGTCCATGCTTTTCTTTGCAGGTGATGTCATTGTCTACATCAACGATGTGTGCGTCCTGGGCACAACCCACGCCGACGTGGTCAAACTCTTCCAGTCGGTGCCAATCGGCCAAAGCGTCACCCTCGTCCTGTGTCGCGGCTACCCTTTGCCGTACGACCCAGAGGAGGCCGGCAACACCAACAACAACACAACCACCACCACCATCATCTCCCCGCTTGGCATCATGGAGCAGCGGCCTATCATGGTGAACGGCAGGACGGGGTACGACAACTACCTGGACTATCTCTCCCGCACGGCGCGCTTCGTCACCGATCCCGGTCAGGACCAGGTCAACGTCCAGCAGCAGCTGCTCGCCCCACACCCGGGTGACACCCACTTAGACGGCTCGCTTCCACCCACCTCGGGCACCACACCTCCTGATAGCGTCTCCATGGCATCGTCGGGGGCGACCCAGGGGGAACTACTGACCCTGACCATGGTGAAGGGCATGGATGGTTTTGGCTTCACTATTGCGGATAGCGCTATGGGCCAGCGAGTCAAACAAGTGTTGGAGCCTCTGGGCTGCCCGGGCCTGTGCGAGGGCGACCTGATTGTGGAGATTAACAAGCAACCCGTGCAGGGATTCACACATACCCAGGTGGTGGAGCTTCTCAAGGAGTGTGGCGTTGGAGTGGAGACCTGCCTGGTGGTTCAGAGAGGTGGAACAGGTAAGACCAACGGCTGCAGGTAGGGATAGCGTTTGGAGATTACTGGCTCAACGCGGGCACTCGAATCTCTCCGCAGCCGCTCTGTATTTCCCTTCCTTGCTGCAAATCTGTCTGCCTATTCATCTATGTCATCAAGTGTGTCTGTGTGTGTGGTTCAGTCTAAAGGACGTAGACACCTATTATGCGGTCCTGCAATGCCTGACTGATGCACAGCTCCTCTCAAGTGCCCTTCCTAGTCCTCTTTTCTTTACTCAGGGAGAAAAACAGGTTTGCTTCACTTTACCAAAGTAGATTTCTCTCTGCTCTGTTCACTGCATTATACCTCCTGGTGGTCAACAAATAACCTTTGATTGAAGTACATGCTGTTTTTAGTGCCGAGTTATTTTCAAAGTCTCCATTAGATTTGTTTCTATTATGTGAGTTTCATACGTATGGTATATTCTACCTTCTTTTTGAGGCATGGATAAAAGCCCCGGAATGAAAGCGTGTCAAAAGTAGCACAGGTTTTTTGGACAAAAGTGCTGCTGGACTGCAAATGGGCCTGAAGTGCTTTCTGCCCTGTGTTTTTCTAAATGTGTGGCCTTCTGATAATCATAATTATGCACTGCACTCTGTCGTGAGTCACACACAGGGTTGTGATTTGCAGGATCAACAGGTGACTGTTTTCTGCTCTCTGTGAGAGCGTGTGGTATTTTTTTTTGGGTGGTTTAGAAATGTCCTGAAAAAGGGTGAAACCTTCATGCAGCAGCTTACTTCTAACAGCGACACCTTTTAAAAGAAGAAAGATTCGCTGTCGTCTTCCCTAAATGTTTGTACAGCTCGATGCGATGACTCAGCCTCAGATATTTAAGATTAAAACTTGGTTCCTCATCAGCTGAGCAGATAACATCTGTCTCTAGAACCGTGTTGTTAAATGTTGTTAAATGATTCGCCTCTTCCAGTAAACCTGTCCTTGATTTATCTCGGCCTCTTCTTAGCGATGACACATGAAGTCTCAATCGTCGAGCAAGCTTGACACCAACTGGATTGGGAATCCGATGGCGCTTTTGCTTTTGTGTGGAACCAATTTGTAGTTCTGCATTTTGCCTCTTTGTGTTGTGTAATGTCACATACCAATCATAATGCCAACTGCTCGGTGCCACAGACACCACTGAGACTCACCCACAAAGGTCAGCAGCGTCCTCTGCATAGATTTACGGCTGTTTATTTCTTTATTAGGCTGCCCATGTCTCTGTCAGTGAGCATCGAGGCGACACACAGAAAGACAAGCAGCAGAGTGAGGAGATTAACTTATAGGAGTGGAAAAGCGGACATCCTCTGATCCAGAAAACGAAGATGTATAAATGTTTTTGAAGCCTCTAAAATGTCATCTGCCAACATACAAACACACATGCACACATGGGAGAGGTCAAAAGTTTTCTGCCACCATCTCAAATATCTCCAATCTGTCAACACACAAACATAAAAACACACACGCCTCCCATCTGCGCAGGAAGCCAACGGTGAAGCGCTCCCGCCATCTGTCCGGGTTCTTCACTCGCGGCGGAGCATTAGAAGGTCGGGACGAGCGCTCCCGTCTAAAAAGCAGCCCGTTGGCCCGTGGAGGGCAAATGGCAACCTTATTTACATGCTATATTTCATCTCATTGTTCTAAATGCGGATGTGGCTCGGCTCCACTAGGTAACAATACACCAGGGTGCGGCGTCACATCTGTTTGTGTTGATTTTCTGTGACATGACAAGCTGCGGGTGCTAGAGGTGGGGAGAAAATGTCTGCACCACCAAGTCTGCTCTTACGGTACCATGACTCCATACGGCACACATAGGTGTTGGAAAGGTAAAGATGCCAAAGCAATATTTCTGTGATTTAATCAGGATCTATGATCTGTTCTAAGGTGCCACATATGGAGGTTACACAGGGTCAAGCATGTGTCCTGAGGTCCCTGTAGGCACAGTGTTAAATCTTAGATGGTTACGGAGACACTGACGTCTTTTCCTTGAGATACAGAGCAGCTGTATGTTTGGTTGAGGTCAGCGGATTGGCAGGATAACTCCCTCGACACAACAGATGGGTACATAACGTAGAAGCCTCTACAGACTCAGAGTGTTTGAAGACTAATGAATAGTCGTGGCACTATTCTGAGGGCAGAGAGTTATTACTGTATGTTTTTTACGCTAACAGGCAGAAATTCAAGCAGTGGTTCCAAACTCGGGGATCAAAGAGCACTACAGTCTAGTCGGTTGTTAGATTGTCCCAGTAAAAGAATTTTGGTTGTTTCAGACTTCTCTCTAATATTTTGTTCCTGTCTTATAATACAGTTTTACCTCTTGGGACAAGAGGTTGCCAGGACATATTAGTTGGTTTAAGAGGTACCGAAGCGAAAAAGTATGAAGACCACTGAGTAAGAAAGTGGCACTACACTAGGATGAGTCGTGAAATACTTTAACTCCTTACTTGCATCCTACTAGTGCTCCACTGGTAGTTATTAAGGCTCTGTTCCAACTATCTCATGTCAGAGTGTCTGCTGTGAAAAAGGTCAGTTGACAACAATTTTGAAAATTGATTTAATCATTTTCCGAAACGGTTGCAGCTTGTTCAAATGTGAGTATCTGCGCTGTTTTTCATATTATTGCGAATTAAATTGATTATTTTTAGGCTCTTTTAGACAGAACAAGAGTTTTTTTGTTTTTAAATATTTTTGGCTGTGTTGGTGGTTTAAAACTGTGAGGACACCGAAGAACATCGGACTGTCATTTTTTAGTTTTTCAGTCCAACAGTTTATAGTCTTTTAATTTGGAAAGTGGTTGACTGAATAATTGAGAACGAATAATGGTTAGTTTATGCCACATCACTTACACATGCCTGAATGGCTTATCTGTCCTGAATGTGTGAAGAGTTTTGGCTCTCTGCTTTAAAGAGAATTAGAGAGACACTAGTTTGGATATGTTGTCATGTTTGTTTGAATGTTGCTTTGTCCACACGTGAAGCCGTTTCAGAGGATGAAACCACAAAGATTTGCTCGGTTTCATGACATTTTAACTTGGAGGCCCGTCACAGTGAATGTTTATGTTTCTGCCCACATTTTCAACAACATAAAAACCACAGACTGCGAGGTTTTGAGTTGCAGCCGATCCTCTCAGAAAGGCCAGCTCCAAGCATTCAGCCAAGTTATTACCCATCGTAATAAAACTGTCACCGTGCTGCTGGAATGATGTTCCACCTCTTAACACACCACAATTTGGCCCACTCCTTTTGGACCACTGGACACTGGCCACACAATGTAATTGAACTTGGCTGTTTCTCTTGTTAAAGGCTTGTGGCACTAGCCAATATAGTAGAGAGAAAGCAAGAGAGAGAGAAAAGGGAGGGAGGGAGGAAACTGACTGATATCCGGCACCAAACAACTGTTATGCTCCAAATGTTTGTCAGTTCAGGGGCGAGCAAACAGCTCATCACATTTACTGAAAACACAATCTGAAGCGGAGGACTGAGCGAGCACCGGGAGCTGACTAAACTTTAAAACAGCGCGAGTGTGCATATTTCTGCATGACTACATTTATTTGGAACGGCTGCTTGTTTATCCTGAGGACAGACCTAACACCTCTTAGTATCTGGTATCAAGGAGAACACACACACACACACACGTACACACAGTCATGTGCGCCCACATATTTCTCAAACTGTTACGGCTACTTCACTACATGTTCAAAGACACAGAAAGGGAGGGAGGGAAAATGAATCAGGAGGAGAGAAATAAACGCGAAGGTTCAGCGAGCCTCATCTTGCTCGGCGTGATGTTGTCATGGACACAGCAAACACCAAGAGGGAGTCATCGTTGTAAATCAGCGAGCACGTGGAGCGTTCTAGCATCAATAAGTCATCACCACTATCATTTTGAGACGTAGGTATAATTATCATGAACAATCATCTGGCAGCTTCTGCGTTCTCGCACGTTCTTCGTCGCTGCAGACAAAAAGCTGGAGATTTGCTCTTTCACTCAGACGTTTGAGTGCAGATGCTTTATAGATTGTTGTAAATGGAAAGCCGAGGCAGCGTTTTGAGGAAGAAAAGGAGAAAATCTTCACCCCGGTTCCCAGACAACTTAGCGGATTAATCAAGTAATTATTTCAGCACTGCGGTAATTACACATAGCCTGATAATCAGACTGAATTGCCATGTTGTTTCCCTTCATTCAATCAGCCTGACATTGTGTGGACATGTTAGCCTATTTCTTGTAAATAATGCGGGTTATTTTGTTTTGTTTTCTAATCAACCAGTCAGGAGTGACTGCTCGTCGTGGTGATGATGTGGAAGCTGTTTATAGGCAGCGGTTAACCTTTTTATTTAAGAGTTCATCAAGCTACAGAGTTACTGCACAGCTGCCACGCTTGTTGTTGTGTCTCAATTCAAACACTTCCATTGGTACACTCGTAGTACGCCGTGTACGCTACGCACATCCTGGCATGGTGCACTTGTTTTGGCAGGTTTGTTGTTGTTGTTTACTGGAAATGACGATCACAACATTTTATCGCCAACAACTGACTGCCAAAATATGAATATAAAACATAAATACAGCTAAAGCTTCAGCTCAAGCGGCTTCCTCAGCTGCCGTTTTTTCAATGCCACTGGTCCCTCCCCTTCTGTTTCGTAGCCAAAATCGGGACCACTGAGGGTGAGAAGTGTAACTTTTTTGTTATGAGTGCCGCCTTTAAAGCTGTGATTGGTCAACAAGGAGGAACGGACCTCATTTGGGACAAATACTTGACCTATTGTACTCGGGTCTAAAACCAGTGGCTGCCAAGAATCCCAAAGACTTTTTATATATTTACAAGGATGAAATCTTTATATGGTTCAGTTGTGTCCTGTGGAGGTCCATCTGACAGAGCCAGGCTGGCTGTTTCTCCTTGTTGGACGTAGCTTCACATTAAGACCTGAGAGTGTTATCCATCTCCTCATCTAACCGTCACTAAGTGTCAAACTATTCCCTCAAGAGGAGTATTGTGTGCGGGCGGTGATAATGCCTTTTTAAATATGAGTTTTTGTTTCTCATGTTCCTCCCACGAAGACCTCGCCATCAGAGCCGAGCTGGCCGCCAATTCACCGCCCCAGAAATAGATCCATTTACCATCAAACCATCCAGTCAATTAAGCTTCATCACCTTGAATAAGCCCGCGCTCGTAATATAGCTATGATATTTAGCCATCCTTTAAATTTTAGTTTAACTCCTGAGTCGTTTTCAGCCAACAAATGGGCACTCTGTCTCACATCATCCGTAATTACTCTGCCTATGCGTGTGTGTGCCAACATACGTGTGTGTGTGTGTGCATGGCAGACAGCCTCATTAGTGACTATCTAGACCATTAACAGGCTGTGTCCTCGTTGCCTCGTACCAGCAGAGTCGCAGGGGCTGCAATTAGCTGCAGAGACTTTCAGCTCGTTCACGTGTGCGCTCGCCCATTTAGCTTCCTCTAACTTACCGCAGTCTCCCTCGCCGCCGCCGCCGCCCGGCCGGCCGCCTACACGCTCGCACAAAATGCAGAGCAACATGGTTTGATTCACACATGTTTGTACGCACACCTACACGACAGCCGGGCACACACACTTCTTCTTATTCGCACACATCCCAAAGGCAGCCTTGTGCACACACACAAGCCCCCGCACACGCTTACATAAACACCCCATTCTAGTATCGTCTTGTGTAAATTGTGGATTACGAATCAGCCTGCTCGGTTTGGCCTTTCACCTGAGAGCGGTTCTGGGGTGAACAGAGATGACCAGAGGCTGCTCTGAGGACCATGCAGAAGGTCCCCTTTGTAGAGGAAGAAAAGAAGAAGGAGGGTTTGATTCACTGAGCCTCCTCCAGCCTCCCAGGGAATCGGTGTGTAACTAGACAGTGATTCATTGGATGTGTGTGTGCACGATAGAATAGTTGGAAACAAAAGAGAGCAAGGGAGGAGAGAGAGCAAGGGAGTGATGAGTTCGGCTCTCTGCCAGAAGAGACCAGACTGTCGGCTATGTTCACACTTACACCTCTGTCCTCCACCAGGTCCAAACCCTGAGGAGCTGCCCGCCAGGGATCAATATCCCGTCCGGCTTAGCCTTCAGGAAGACAGCCAAGGGCCCCGCACATGAAGAGCAAGAAGCTGAGATTAGATCACAGCAGGAATGGAAAGGGTTAAACAAAGCTGATGGTGTTTAGTGTTACCGCCAACGAAATTAGATCGCAGAGGAAAAAGTTTGCTCCGCATCTTCTCCCTGTGCGTGGGAGGGCTGGAATTACTAACCTTGGTTTTTCTCTTAAACAAATCAAGCGCTCCTATTTGAGCTTAAATGGGATGGAGTGATTACCCAGTGATTGCATGAGCGTGGTTAAATAAATTGTGCTGTTTGGGGCTTTTAATATCATGCATATTCAACCGTGCACCTTTCAAATAATTTGTTTTTGAACGCAGCTACTATGAAGCTGTTTTTTTTTTTTTTCCGAGAACATCGGGGCGAACACGGAACGGGCATTTGAATAGAAGTGGATAGAATCAGTTTTCTGCCGTGGATGTTATGTGGAGGACGCTGCCAGCCATCCCTCATGAGATGGAGATGCATATTCATAAAGAGCTGAGAGATTCACGCACGCTGCCATCAATTCTAGTGTCATCGTGGACTAATTTAAATAATTGAAGGGCTAGTATTAGCCTCTCGTTGTGGAATTAAAGAGATCTGTCTTTTTGTACGGGTGAACAAATGGAGTCTTATTTATGTTAAGTGGCCGGAGGCGTGTTCATCATTTGGGGGTTTTGATTTACGTGGCGTCTGCCCAGTGTTCTTGCACATTGGATGGAAATTAGGAAGCGGCGACCTACGTGACTGTGAAGTGAAGCCAATGCAGAAGTGGCAAAACCTGCAGTTCCTCAAACTTCCACTTGAGGCTGGCTACAGAAGTGAGTCAGTCTCCATAAGTCCCCATGTTGAAATGTCCAACTTCACAGCAGAAATAAACATGTTTACAGCCTGGTACAAAAAACAGTTTTGGTCTCTATAGCTAATTTCCCCGTTCATGACAACTGTACTGAGGGTGAATTTATATACAACTCACCTGTTCAGATTATATTAAGGCTTAAAGTTATGCAGAATTAAGAGGGTGGATGCTTTGATTGACAGGTGGGTGCCGTTACAGATGGCTTGTTTGAGCAACCAGGCGTCATTCAGCCAGCCTAAGGTGCGCCGATGATCCACGTCTTTGCCAAATTTTAGATTAGCCGGGAGGTGGCAGAAGCAGGACTGCTGAGATGGCCATCACACTCCACGACGACTCTTTAGACGCCTGTGGGTGACGTAACGGATTGGGTGACATTCACTGAACCTTTTACCCAGCCTCAGCCTCATCAAAGCACTCAGAATCTTTCTTCTGCTGCTCGGCACCTTGTTAATATCCAGCTCTGTGTGCTGTAAATCTGTGTTGTCCTTCCATCACTCGGGCCTATTGTCCATTCAAATGTGCAGCAGACGTTTTCATCCCCGTGAAGAGTTCTCTCCATTATGATGTGTCCATCTGAAGTGGGCAAGCTGCAATCAGAGACACGCTCATATCGATATTTTTTGTCTTTTACATTAACACTACAATCTCCTCGACCTGAGTTTAAACTTAGACGTCTCAACAAACAGTCGTTCCACATGAACCTGTTTTCTTCACAGTCGTCAGGTTGCAGTGTGCCGTGCAGAATCTGATCAAAAGGCACTATTATTGCTGGAGGAACTCGACGACTCAGCACCTTTGGAGCACAAAGACGCTCTCTGGAAACACTTCCAAGAACTCTTTAATCCGAGTTTTTGGGCAGGAAGCGAAAACAAGGCTCCACTTTAACCAAAGAAGCAGCGGCAGGGCTGAGTTAGGGAGGTGAAACACGACTGCGCACAATAACATGCGAAGGATTTAGTGACTTTTTGCCATTACAGTGTTAAGAAGTGAGATATCCTGCAGACGGGGGCGACCTTCCAGCTCAGAACCAAAGTGCACCTCAGAGTTCATGTTGCTTTCTGCTTTCAAGCTGACATGTCTGGTTAGAGTTCAGTCGAAAGGCTTTCAGCACCATAGACAGCTCCCCTCTCTCTTTTTCTCTCTCTCTCTCTTTTTTTCTCCCAGCCTCTCTTGATGTCGCTCGGCCCCTCCTCACTCATCTTTTATCCGAGGGGCACGCTGACACCCACATCCAACTAAATGTCTGGTGCGCCTGAGTGAACTCAGCGACTCTACCCTGAGAATCACCTCGGTCAGAAAGTCGATCATCGATTGACCTTCTTCTGAGCAAAAAAAAACCCTCTCTCTGTGTCGTGTGGTTATCATACTGTTTTAAATTCTCCTTTCTTGTTTTGGGGTTTGATAAAAACACCCCCATGTGCACTGAAAGTAAAATTGCTCTTGAGTTTTTGCAGATAAGCCGTTGTAAGAGAAGCGGACAGTCTGAGAAACATTTCTGGATTGTGCTGCTTTTGTTCATTTCCACGTTGTCACCGTTCCACTTGCGGCTCAGTGAGACGAATGTTTTTACCGAGTGATTGGAGCCTTGCCAGGCCAAGATTGGGAAGGATGGTGCATAATTCGAGCAGTCACCCCATAATTCGATCCCTCTATTTGCATATGCTTGTAGCGTCCCAGAGGGGGAGAGCGTGGCAGCACTTGAAAGACAGGAATTGAATCAGGAAGATGGAGCGTGCCTTTTTATTTGCTATGTGCTCCTGTGAATTTGACTATAGAAGCGGTGCTGGAGCATATGTTTCATTACTGTGTGCATATATCATGGACTGATATCAGCTGCTACTGTTTTCTTTCATCACCCAAGATAGATTTCTAGTTGTTGTGCTTAAACAATGTTTTTAAAGAAGCGTACCTTTTTAAAGGTCAAAGCGAGATGAATGGGAAAGTCAAAGGAAAACGTGTGACCTTTACCTCTCCGCACTGCATCGCAAACTCAAACCAGTTTATTGTAAAGTACAGTCATCCTGAACCCACGTAAGCACAACATTATACAAATCCCATTGTCTTCTCAGTGTCTCAGTAATAAAAAGCTGATATTTGCTGACATTTTAGCTGAAGATAGATGGAAGGTCTGAAGTTGCACAAGCACACAAACTATGAATCACTTTCAAAGCAGCTAGAATAGATACCTTTATGTCAACACTCAATTATGTAACGAGTTTTATTTTGTGCTTTTATTGTTTTGGTTATATTTTCAGTGCGCAACCTCCAACAAACCCGTTGTACGTTACACGCTCAGCTCCGAACAGCAGACAGACAAAGTTAGGAACTCGATGGTGAAGATAATGAAACATTTAGAAGCTAAAGAGCTACTTATTTCCCTCAGGAGTTGGTGGAGACCATAATTAGAGCTAAAAGAGAGTTCATATTGGACACGAGAAATTAATTCTAATGTTGCTTTGTAACTGTTGGATCACCTTTTCAACTTAGAGGGGAACTCCAGAGGGATGTATGAAGGCTGATGAATTTCTTCAAGTGATGATCTGGGGGCGTGATGCTTAATTAGCCACAACTAGCCGATTGTTGGCGGTCGAGTTGCACTGTGGGCAGTGTTGGTGCCAGGTTGGCAAAGAAGAAGAATGTGTGTGGGGAGGTGAAACGGTGTTAAAGACATCCATCCAAGCATTTTCCGTAATCGTTTATCCTTATCAGAGTCGCCTGAGAGTGGAGCCACGACCCTGAGCTCACATTGGGCGAGAGGCGGGGTACATCCAGGACAAGTTGTTAGTTCATCACGGGGCTGACACATAGAGACAAACAACCATTCACTCACATTCACAGCTACAGTTTTAGAGTCACCAAATAACCTGCATGTCTTTGGACTGTGGGAGGAAATCAGGGTACCCAGAGAGAACCAACGAGGACATGGGAAGAACATGCAAACTCCACACAGAAAGGCGGATAGCTTGTTTCTGCTACCCCCTAGTGGCCCAAAAATCAGCTACTGCAGCTTTAATATCATGATATTAATTTTCATGGTTTCTTTTCTTTGTTGAGGAACTTTTTCCACACGTCAGATCACATAAAATCCCAACATGACTTCACACTAAAGATCCTAAATCCTAATCATGAAAAAATAGTTCATCACTGCCTTTTAAAATGATCAGTTATTTTATGTCATCATATTCATTTCTGTCACCTGTTGATCACTGTCTGTTCCTTCATTTCCATATCAAAACATCTCATTCTGTATTAGAGCATCCGTCTCAATAAGTTTTGCGCCTCATACAAATTTATTTTCCATCTTCTGCTTTGTGCTTTTATCCTGCCTGAGTCCTCTTTTGTCCTTTCCACCACTCACAAACACTGTATTCATGTCATACTCTTATTTTCATTTGGTTTATCTGTAATTCTCTCTCTCTCTTTATTTTATTATCCTCGAAAATCCAATCCAATTGTCTTTCACGGTTAAAATTAAACCAGTCATCTCATGATCTGTTTCTACCATCTTTTTCAGTCTAAAGCATTTTTTTTTTTGTTCTCTCAACATTGCAGGTCACTATTCACCCTGGAAGACCCCCAAGCAGGTAACACGCACCAGCCTCCAAAACGTGGTCCCCATTTATTGCTTTTTTAATCATTAATATTACAGCAGCACCAACTGCATACTGTACGTGCTAATCAGAATAATCCTCCTCAGAGTTTCCCGTACCTCCTTCGCCGTACTAACCCCCAGCTGATGATTCACAATACGTCTGTGACTTTTACAACACCTTGATATTCAGCCGTTCTTTATTGTCAGGCGGTAGTAAAAAGGTCAAGTGGTCCGCTCATAGCATCACTAAACTTTTGACTCCTGCAAGTCAGAGCTAATTCATAGCCTCACTCTGTGTCATCAGGGTTATCCACACTCAGGACATTTGAATTATGCTATAGCGATAGAGCTGCTGAGTCTCTTCTAACTGCCTTGGCATGGCTCGGATTTTCTCTGCGTTTTCATCTCTTTCATCTTCATTTCACAACATTTCATTCAGATTTGTTAGCCTGCATCTCCTCCCTGGTCATGTCTCTTTCACCTCATTTTTATTTACTTTTGTCACATTAATCAAAAACCCTCATGTGGCGTTATCGTTCAGCCCTCTTCTCCTGCGTCCCCTGCCACCTTAAATACTCCAGTATTGTATCACCGACCCTCTGACATCCTCTTAGATCATATTCACGTCAACTTTAAGTGTATTAGTCGCACTCGCACGTCTGCACACGAGTGTTTCTGTTCTGCCCATCTTTCTTTGTTTCTCTCAGCGCGACTGTGTGTGTAATCTATTTCATCGTCGCTCTGACCACCCCCTGACCTCGTCTCACATTGTCCCCATTCCCAGATCTGACAACCTCCATTGTGTAGTTTTTAAGACACTTGTCCCCGTCGTCGTTCATAAATTTCTGCTCCCCCCTCGATTTTAATCAATCTCCTCCCTCTCACTTGTAATAATTGTGATCTGGAGCTCCGAGGGAAAAGCTTTGAACGGGCACAAAGTGGCAGAGAGCACGCAGAGCCTCTCTCTCTTGTCTCATCTGTTCACATCTCTGCCTCTTTTACCCCCCTCCAGTGTTCATTTGTTGTTGGCTGCCTTGCCCAGGCCCTGCCCATCTCCCCCAGCTCCCGAACCCCAACGCACACCGCAGAGTACGCTCTCGGTTAAATTGGGTATCATTTGTTTCAGGGAGACTCGCGCATATTGGAGGAATTTGACTAATAAGGAAAGTCAACTAATTGCCGCGTGGACCTAAAGTCGAGCTCCCGAGAGTGCCAGGCTCATGAGCTTATCAAGATTTGTCTGTCAAATCCATCCAGTACTTTAGTTGACAGCTACTTAATGTTGGAGCATGTGCAGGTGTTTTTATTTAATACCACTATCTTATAAAGGTGACCTGCCTGCAGTGTCCTTTATCCATCTAGCCAAGTAGATTATAGTGGTGTACTTGATTCAACAGTCTTAATCAAACAGACAAAGGAAGACACAGAGTAAAATCAGGATGCAGTAGTTTCAGTAGTCGCTTTAACAAGGTCCCTAGTCTCAGCAGCCTGCCCTGTGCAGACGTGCTTCACATCAACAGCAGAAATAAAGAATGGAAACACATTTGATTTCGTAACGAAGCTGATATTTATTCTCGGTACATCTTCAACCAGATGCCCTGTAGTTCTCCACATTAAAGCACGCCGTATGCAGCCGGTCTCAGCGCCTCAGTTTCAAGAACCCTTATCGTTTTCCCCCCCATGGCGGATCCGTCTCTCTCACACTTTCTGACATGTCGACGTGTCATCTTGGCTATCTGCTTAGTGTCGTGCCGTGACTCACGCGGCCCGGCTTATCTGACACATCAAGGCTGACACTCTGACTGACTGGTGTTGTCAAAACTGCCGGCGTCACCTCAAACAACTCGACAGCACATTTCCAAATCTGTGCTTGGATGAAACTTCCGTAAATTGTTTATATATGCAATCTAGTACTGGCTTAAAAACAGCAGCCACAATGAACTGACCAATACAATAACTTGAAAATCCTTTCTCTAAAATATGGCCGTATCTATCTGTTTATCACAGTCTTCTATGTTTTCCTCTGCATACACACATCCTTGACACAAACTGCGATCTAAATAGAGGCTGGAAGTGTTTTGCACTAACTACTAACCCCACTAATTCTCGTCTGTCTAGCATGAATTGATCGTTCTCTAAACCCCGCCCCCCCAATGGTGATTGTCCAATCGTAGCAACAGAAGGCCTGTCAAGCTTTTGGATTTTTCCACATGCCAAAAAAGAGTACAGTGTGCAATGGAGTAATACTTGGATAGTTTGGATTTTATCAACAAAAACACAAAAGAAATCTGATTAAACATAAGCTGCAGATGTCAGCATGCCCCACTAGTAACCTAGTGTTGTATTCAAAGGCATTAGCTCACAGTGTGTTGTACATATGAGGGGTTTCAGAGTTTAAAGACTCTGTCCTGCTTTTTATTTTGATGGGAAAGTTTAAACTCGAGCCAAACTCTTTATTTACTGATCCTCAAATCAGTTTCTCTGGTGAAAGTTTAAAAGTAAAGAAAGTACAAACATTAAAGCATAAGTCTAAAATACTCAAATACTCAAAACTGATCAAGGGTTCATTATAAATAAAGTACTGTACCTAAGTTCAATTTTGAGCTACTTCACTTCTACTTCTACTCTATATTTTAATGGCAAATATTGAACTTTTTACGCCACTAAATTTATTTAAAATCTTCCGATACTAGTTACAGATTAGAATAATAATGAATCAATAAATTATGATGTATTATTACAGATATAAACTCCCCAACAGTGTATCAAGTCGTTAAAATGTGCCAAACTTTTGTAGGTGATGAACACCTTCATCTATCACGTAATCCAGTGATATAAGATGTATTGATCTAAATTGGGTCATTTTGTACTTTAACCTCAGTGAGATTCAGCAGACATAATCCACTCTCATTAGTTGTAAATGAAAATTCATTTTTGTCCGTAATATTACACACTGTTTCACAAAAATCGACCACCTTTATCATCATAAGCTGCTCGTGTGCGAGACCTGAAGGCTTGACAGGAGTAAAGAGCCGGGGATTAGCGAACGGTCAGAAGTCGTTAAAGCAAACCCTGTTTTCCAGTTTTTAGTGTTGTTGCCGTGGTTACCAAGCTAAAAATCGAGTGTACAAGTGGGAAAAGGTGAAAATACTGACCCCCCTCCTCCTTCATGCCGCTGTGCTTTACAGGTGCTGGAGCAGTGGGAGTCCCAGCAGGGCCAGAGCAGCCCCGCTCAGACCAGCCTGTCGGCTCCCGTTATCCCCCACAGCGCCCCTTTCCCAACACACCACCTTCACAGGGCCTCGGTGCCGGACTCAGCCTCCGAGGCCTTGGCCCTGGCTAAACCAGACCCCTATGATCTTTATGAGAAGTCCAGGGCTATCTATGAGAGTAGGCGTAAGTACCAGAGCTGTGTGCGGGTGTAGCGTTGTGACAAACACTCACACTGAAAGAAAGATGGACTCCTCGTTGGAAGGTGGAGTCGTGGAGATTCATCACACAAACACACACACAAACTCTTTGTTGTTCACTTCTTTCAGTCGCTTTCAATCAAACGTAAAGATCCGCTGCTGCCCAAATACCTCGGCTTTACGCGATCGTCAGATTTCCTCCGCATCAGCAGCTACTAATTCCTCACATTATCTCATTTAATCTTTGTTTGTTGGATGCACACACAAGCCAAAACACATACAAGCAAGCAAACAAACAAAAGCTGCCATCGGCTCAGTGTTTTCACTGACTGAAAGGATCTTTACATCCAGACATTGACATACTGCCAGCTCACATCAAGACAAATAAACACTCCACGCAGCAGATGATGTTTTTGGGCCATAATGCTTTGGTGCCGACAATATTCCCATCCTCTAACTCCTCTATAAAATGTGGAGAAAGTCTTTTTTTTTTTGTTATCATCAGGATGCATCATAACTGTTTTTCCCCAGGCATAGTAGATATGGGTGTGTGTGTGCATATGCAGGTCTGTAGCGAGAATTTTTAGAAAGCTATTTACATATTTTACTTATTTTTCTTCGTTTAGCTGATTTAGCTTATTCAAATGAGTTAATTTAATTCTGTTTACTGTCCAATTATATCCTCCTCTAAAGTTTATTTCCCAACATGAAGGTCTAAATGCAATAATGCCGAATTTAAATATTTTTTTTATTGGCCTAAAAGTGGTAAAATCTGCAAATTAGCGCGCATTCAGACAGGATCAGACACGGCGGCCAAATGCAGCGAGGCTGTGTGGTGGTGGGGGTGTGTATGTAAGTGCAGGGCTTAAAGTATTCCAACATTTAAAAAAAACCTGTTGATGCGGGATATTGTAAAGCCCCTCCCTCAAACCGCTACTGTCCAATCTTACGTTAGCAACCGTAACTATGCACACGCATGACGTGCATAGTTACGGTTGTTGTGACCATGGATGTACTCAGAAGGTTGTGACAGTGACAGACGTAGCAACAGTAACCACGGAGGGCCAGCAGCAATATGCCACACTTTGTTTTTAACCTGTAGCGTGTACACTATGACCTCTCGGTTACCCCTGAGTGGTCTTGAACGCAGCAACCAGGCCGGCGTTTGTTTGACTGGAGGGGAAATTCATGAAGCCAGGGGAAGACGTCCTAACTGAAAAAACGACCTAAAAATAAATGGCGCTGGACGTGGAGCCAGGTGCTCGTTTCTGTGTGTTGTGTGCGAAGAAGGTAATACATGCAGTTAGCGGTAATTAGTCTCAGTTTCAGAGACATTTCAGGCCGACTGTGGAGGTTTGACCGGTCTGATCGTCTGATTGGCAGCAGTAGTGTGACGTTGGGCTACATTTTTTCCAAAAATTGGATCTGCCACCGCACAACTTGGCGAAATGGACGACCCCCATTCAAATGAATGCAAAAACCTCCATTGGATCCTGGATCCTGTCTGAATGCGGCCTTCTAGTTGTGTAACATAACCTCCACGCAGGTGACCAAAACACCCAAAGTCCCCCCAAAAATACGGAGGTTATGTCCTCAATGGTAGTTGCTAAAACTCTAAAAAGCATCTTATGAAACAGCCACCATATGTAAACTTTTAATTCGGTTAATGGTACAAATCAGATACTGAAGACAGGACCTCAGTGTCCTCAGTGGTAGCTACAGGTCTGTGTTAAGTCTGTAAATATTAAAAAATATGTGTAGTTTGTGTGTGTCAGCATGAGTGGCACTTTCTTAAAGGTTTATTTTGGTTTCTTTGAGCCGGCCGTGGCTGACAGTGGATTGTAAAAGTTTTCACAGATTGTTACACCTGTTATCCAAAAAGATGTGGCTGTCAGAAAGTCTCCATATCAAACCTCAGGACGACATCCCGGCTCTCTGCTCTGTTCGCTCCTCACTGTTGTCTGCCTCTCAGCGAAGGTCAGGCGTCGGGTCTGACAGATTTTTAACGAAAGCTCCATTTTGCTCCTCTTGCTGGTGTGAGTGAGGCGGGTTGGGACCTTTTTTTTTTTTGGCAGCATCACAACCTGAGGCAGCTGGCGGAGCACTGTGAGCTGCTAATGTGGGTTTATTTTACTTTTTCTGTGAGACTTATTAGATCAACGTCAGCGTTTATGTTAGCAGGCTACACTCAAGAAATAGACCGGTCACAGAGTAACGCTGATGCTGGAAAGAGATGTTCCTGTTGTAGGTGGCAGATTCCGGGACAAATCCAAACTTTCTATAACAGTAAGAACAAATGTTTGTGTTTTATTTGAGTGATCCACGCTTTAAATGTTTCCTCATGAGACGGAGAAAGGCACACGAGAGAGCTGACATCAGTCTTTTCATACAGTGTTAACTCTGGTTAATGGAGCGCTCCATAAAATAACTTTTTTCTTTAGATTTCTGCATGGATGTTATTCAAAACTAATCTCGTTTTTTCCTGGATGTAAAACATTTAAAACATTTTTATTCTGCTGAGGTTTAAAGCTCATTTTTAACCTTAGCAGTTTACAAAACATTCTCATCTTAAGGTCCATTGAGTAGCTGTTCTAGAGCTTTCCATGTTTGACACAACCTTCTTCAGGAACAGTATGGACGAGCATCAATGTTCTTCCATGTAGGCTGTGCACACAGTAACACAAATTAGCTTCAACTAGTGAATGAAGCACACACGTCTTAAAAAAGAAGGTTCCTGGTTCAAACCTCGGCTAGGGACTTTTGCATGTTCTCCCGTGTCTGCGTGGTTTCTCTCCAGGTCGGTGACTCTAAATTGCCTGTAGGTTTGAATGTGAGTGTGAATGGTTGTTTGTCTTTATGTGTCCTGTGATGCGACCCCGCCTCTCGCCCCAAAGTCAGCTGGGACAGCCTTTTATATCACCAAACACCAACTCACCAAAGCCTTTCACGTCACCACCCAGCATCGTTTCTCCTACCTACTTTGGTGCCGCGATGTGGGTCGCAATTATCAGCCACACCACTAGGTGGCACTAAATCCTACACACTGGTCCTTTAAGGTGTGTAATTAAACAGCTAACCAAATATGTGTGATTCTCCAATTGAATATTGACCATACATCTGATGTAGTGGACCGAAACATTAAGCGAGAGTAACTTTTGGGAGATTTTTTCAGTTTTATAAAAACTGCAAAATATTCAGATTTGCAAAGATTTTTTTGTTTTTTGGAGTTTACATGGAAGAGACATCATTAAAGCACTAAAAAGTGACTTGCAAACATCTGCAGTTGTTGAAAATTGAGTCTGCTGATTTAGATTGTGAGATTTGAACTTAGAAAAAGCTCAGAACGGCTATAAAATGGATCTTGAGGTGCGATTATTTTGCCAATATATTTTTTGCGTTTCCAAAAATAAAATAAATCAGCACCTCTTTTTTTTACAACAAAAAGCCTTGTTGGACCTTAAATTGTATTCACCGGCAAAACCAGTTAAATCTCTATACGGAGCACAGCGTGTGGTTTCTGCGGTAACAGCTGCATCGCTCCTCTCGTCTGTAGTCATGATTTCCTTTCTCCCATCATTCCTGCTGAGTCCCAGCAGAGCGCTCAGTGTGATTAAAACAGTTACAATTGGAATCAATTTTTCATCTCTCGTCTGCGGTTCAGTTCAGTTCACCAGCATTGTGCGAAGCCCCTGATTGCAGATCAGTGCTCGCGTCCCACCTCACACTGTAAATAAGGGACGGGTATATTACACGCTGTAAGCACTTGCTGACTTTTATGGATGATGCTGAAATTCCACAGTGACGTTAATGCTGAGTCAGAGCGTTTCTGCCTTTTTGAAGCCTTTCTGGGGAAAAATGTGTTTGTTGTTGTGCTGTCTGTTGATGTTTGTACAATATTTGTGCGTTTGTTGTTCACGGGTGCCTCCTGCATCTTTTTCTAGAACCCGGTCAAGCGAGGACTGTTTTTCCTGTGGACTCCTCAGGTAAAAATCCTCCTCTCATCTCTGTGCTGCTCACAACCTTAAAGCAAACAAAGGTAATGTTGTCTCTGGTGGTGTCGCTTCAGGAGCCGAGTACCAGGACATCGAGGTGCACTTGCGCAGACAGAAGTCTGGCTTCGGTTTCCGGGTGCTGGGCGGGGACGAGGCGGGGCAGCCTGTGAGTCCGGAGACGCGTGAGAAGGCTCGTATGGCGATGGGCGTGGAACCCTGTCATTTTCTCCTCTCTAACCCACTACACACACACTGTGTACACCTAACCCCTGACCTCTGACCCCCTGAGAGAGTGCTGGCTCTGGCTGCTTTGGTGTTATTCTGTCTTGTTAAAGTAACAAATTCAGTCACATTATTGAGCTTTTTTATCAGTATAACAACCACCTTAACACCCACTGCATGTGACACTCACAGTCCAGCATCTGAAGCCTTTGGGCTTCCTTGTGTTTAACAGTCTACGTGTAATAACAGATCTTGATCGGTGCGATCATCGAGAAGAGTCCGGCAGACCTTGATGGACGCTTGCGGCCCGGTGATGAGCTGCTGTTTGTGGACGGGATCCCGGTGGTGGGGAAGCCTCACAGATACGTCATTGACTTGATGCACGGGGCGGCACGAAACGGCCAGGTGAATCTGGTCATCAGGAGGAGGGTACAGGCAACAGGTGAGGAAACATGAATGTGACTGACCTGTGGCATCAAATTAAAGATGTGTCCTTAAAATTCACTGGGAAATAGAGTTAAATATTTATGACTGATCATTCAACTTTCTCCTTTCCTGTACTTTAGCCAAGCTAAGATGTAACTACAGTATATAAGTCTCTTAAGTTTTTTAACCATCTTCGAAATGTTGTTTTCTTTAACATAGACAAGCTAGGTACGTACAGGAAGGGAGAAAGTTGATGGACGCTCAACTGTTATTGGAGCACAGGGCAAAAAAGGGTGGGACCAGAGACAGTGTAAAGAATGGATGTTGTATCTATGACGTCACCCAGTGTCCTATGTCTACTGCCAAAAAATGGCACAGATGTGGAGCTGAGGTGGGCTGAATCAGGTCTTGGTTGCTCAAATAATCCACCTGTAACAGCACCCACCTGTCAATCAAAGCGTCCACGCTCTTAATTCTGCATAACTTTAAGCCTTAATATAATTTGAACAGGTGAGTTGTATATAAATTCACCCTCAGTACAGTTGTCATTAACGGGGAAATTAGATACAGAGACCAAAACTGTTTTTTGTACCAGGCTGTAAACATGTTTATTTCTGCTGTGAAGTTGTGACATTTGAACATGGGGACTTATGGAGCCAGCCTCAAGAGGACGTTTGAGGAACTGCAGTTTTTGGTATTGGCTTCAGTTCACAGCCACAGAGGTTTGCTCTTGGGCGGGACTTAGGAAGGGACATATTTCGTGGTAGGGAAGTGACAAAGTATGGAAAGATTGTCGGTTTTGTTGACAGAGAAACAAAAAATGTCGCCGGCTTTATCCTTTTCAATATTTGAAGCAGTATAAGTTGGACTGACTGATTGATCGCTGACTGAAAAGGTCAGTTTTCATTGGACTTTTAAAGGTTGATCCAGCGCAGAACAGGTGTAGGATTCTGGTTTATGAAGTGAATTGATCTCACAGGCTTACTGCTCACATCTCCGTCTGTCCTTGTTCTTCCCCTCTTGTCTCTCTCTCCCCTTTTCTGTTCGCTAATACGATTCTTGTCCTGTAATTATTCAGGAAACAACATTTAATCAGTCGAAAAAACTGAAGCACTAATCTCTCTGAGTAATTACACTGAAGCCTCCCCCCGCCCAAAAAGAAAAAACACACACACACATTAGCACACTCTTGCTCTTATACACACACACACTCACACTGTTGCTCTCTGGTCGTTATTCAGGTTGCTTTCTCCTTTGAGCCCGGAGCCTCAGGGCGACACTTCCTCCCCGTGAACTCCGGCCTCTCCTGTTCTCATTATTATTGCCTCGCCACACACACACACACACAACACATGATGGCACACACACACACACACACACACTCTTCTCACCAATCCACTTCTTCCCACTCTATTCCGCCCTCTCTGTCAATTTCTTCTCACCAAAGGCTACTGTCTGACTCATGCCTGGCCTCTTCTGCAGCCCTTACTTCCATCCTAATTGTCTGACTCCCACTGGCACTTTGTGAGGTGTCAGACTCTGCTCTCTGCTCTGTGCTCATACTTATGCCTGCACCCCATGCCCCACATTTTACACAATTCACTCTCCTTTTTTGACTACTTTTCTCCTCCTAAAGTAACAATTTGTGCACTTGTTGGTGCAAGGACATACTACACGTGGGTATGTACCATTTGTACAGCGACAGATCTCGCTCTAACCTCATATCAGTGAGCTTAAAAAGTTACGGTTTCAGTTCCTCGCTGTTAAACTAAGAGGAAAAACCACAGCGGCGCTTCTCGACGAGCAAACAACAACACTGGGTTTGATCCCTCCTTATGCCCCGATGCATATGCGCAGAAAAACAAGCTTGAGGTGCAAAAAGCTGTTTTCTCTCAGGCTGGATTGACACGACGCTGCATTTTAATGATGTGTTTACCGCGTTGTGACAGTTGCTTTTGCTTCTTGATCCTTCACGAGGATACGATTCAGCTCCGGCTCGTCCAATTGTAAGGGACGGCGGAGAAAAAGAGTAGTCATGCCTGAGAGCAGACAGAGTGTCAGGAATCTTAAATTGCCTTAATCAATAAAGTTTGACAGACTGCATTTGATTGTCTAAAACTGCTGCCTATGTTTGTCCACCAATTAGATCGTTCCAGCGGTGGTGAATGAATTTATTCATGTATTGTTCTTTAACACAAATCTGTGGTGCTTGAATATTTTCCACTACTTTATACTTTCATTTCTTTGTGAAATTGAGTTGTTTATTTTCCTTCACTACACAAAAAAACCCCCATCTTATGAAGTACAGCTTTGTTAAAAAGCAGTGGTTACATTTAATCAGTGCTGTAGTCAGGACCAACTAAACCGAGACCAAGACCAGAGTGTATTGAGATCAAGACAAGACCAAGAGTTTAGGGGGTTGAGACCAAGATCAGACACTGTAAAGCCTAAATAGCAAGGTTGCTACATGATTCACCTCATTAATGCACAGGGAATGTGCCTCTTTGCCTGAGACGAGACCCTGTAAAAACAGCTTTGCTTCCAAGACGAGACTGAGACCTTTAAAGCACAGCTTTGTTTTTCTTCTTTTCTCTCACATTTATCATCTCACAACCCTTCAAATTTATCTCATGACCCTCTGGAGGGGTCCCGACCTCTTGTTGGGAACCACTAGACCAAACTTTCTAAATGTAACAACTACAACAACACACTCTAAAAATGTAATGTATGATAATAAATCACTCACACTGTATGTCAGCACAGCTACAATTGGGTCATAGGCACAGGGCCACAGATCGAGTGACTGATGGTTTATTATCAGTAAATGGCTGCCCCTTTTTTGATCTACTTGTAGAAATATGTTCATCTTAGTGTTTGTTACAGATACGTAGTCCCAGTGCTGTTGAGCTCTATATCAGCACTCATGGCACGACTAAGAGATATTAGATATTCATCATATATTTGGCATACAGTAAGATATTTCATGTGATCCTCTGGGTTTGGAGTTAGTTACTGCCCCAAGTGAAGGAGTTCAAGTACCTCGAGGTCTTGTTCATGAATAAGGGCGAACTGGAGTGCGAGATAGACGGGCAGCTGGGTGCGGTGTCAGCAGTACTGCGAGCTCTGTACCGGTCCGTCGCGGTGAAGAGAGAGCTGAGCCGAAGGCAAAGCTTTCAATTTGCCAGTCAATCTACGCTCAAACCTTTAGCTGTGGCCATGAGCTTTGGCTCGTGACAGAAAGAATGAGGTCACGGGATACAAGCGGCTGAAATGAGTTTCCTCCTCAGGGGCGGTTGAGGCTCAGCCTTAGAAATTCAGTGAGGAATTCAGACATCCGGAGGGAGCTGGGAGAAGGGCCGCATTGAAAGGAGCAAGTTGAGGTGGTTCGGGCATCTGATCGGGATGCCTCCAGAGGGTTTCCAGGCACGTCCAACTGGCAGGAGACCCTGGGGTAAACCCTGAACACGCTGTGAAGGGATTATATATCTCATCTGGCTTGGGAACACCTCAGGGAGGTTGGAAAACGTTGTTGGGAAGAGTAACCTTGCTTATCACTGCTGCCACTGACAATCTATCTCAGATAAGAGGAATAAAATGGATGGATAGAAGATAAAACTGAAAAATGAACACATACTTCTTCCACTATATGTCTGCTTAGCTCTCTACCTCCCCCCTACAGGTGACTCCTGTCCGGAGAACGGTCGTAGCCCCGGTTCTGTCTCCACGCAACACAGCTCCCCCCGCAGTGACTTCACGTATGGCAACAGCACCATCACCACCCAGGCACCCAACGCCGGCATGGGCAACAACACCGCCGCCTCTTCAGACAGGACGTCGACCCCCAACACACAACCCAGTGACGTCATCATCAATCGAAAGGAGAGCGAAGGATTCGGCTTCGTCATCATCAGCTCGCTCAACCGGCCTGAGGCTGCCGCCACCAACAGTGAGTCCAGTGGTGTTTTATCAAGTCAAGTAGACGCTCATTCATCCTTTACTCTGCATTACAAGTGTTAAACATCACGGACACACATAAACTAGCAGGTAAACTCGATACAGTGTCAAGTTAAGTGCCAAACTTAAGTATAAGGAGAGGTCATGGCTCCACAAAAAGTAAAGCACTTCTCATTCTATCTCCTCAATTATACATGCCCTCCCACGGTACGTCAGTCACACACATCTCTGGTACGGTGCCGTGAGCATCAGTGCATCGCCCACACACATGGAAAAAAAAAACCTGGATGCCTTACGTAAGCCTGGGGTGAATAGCAAAATGATAGAGACAGAGACATATTCAGTCAGTCACTCAGCGAGTGGTGTGTGCGAGAGCACCGACACAGGCATAATCCTCCTATCTGCTGCTGCTGAGCGCCTCTTTACCTGCAGCGTGTTGAATCTTCCAACAGCTGTGCCCCATAAAATTGGCCGCATCATCGAGGGCAGCCCGGCCGACCGCTGCGGGAAGCTGAAGGTGGGCGACAGGATACTGGCAGTGAACAGCCAGTCCATCGTCAATATGCCGCACGCCGACATCGTTAAGCTGATCAAGGATGCTGGCCTCAGCGTCACCCTGAGGATCATACCGCAGGAAGGTGAGAGAACACGTGGACGTGATAGACGAGGACGAGACGGTAGCTCATTTGGCTCCGTTTCATGAAAGTTGTAATATGAGTTGATTTACTGTCACTATTCATGAGTTGTGTTTCTCCGGTCAGCAAATTCTCTTAGAATAGAGCAGCTATCTCTCATTGTGCTTATAATAATACAGACTACACAGTGACTGTATTACTCCTAGGGATTCTTTTTGCATGCTGCAAGAGATTTTAATCCTAATGAGACGATGATACTTGGTCATCGAGTACAGATAAAGCAGGACTGACTGAGGAATGACTTTCAGTACACATTAAAAGATTGACAACATGCACACCGTATTTGTTCAATTAAATGATAATGATGTTTTGTTTGCCTCCCTACCTTTATCTACTTTTCTCAGTCGTACGCTTTGGCATTTATAGACATTTATGACCTCGTTATTTAGAGCCCCATTAAAGGTGTGAGTAGCACTCTGGAGCTGGAGTGGGTCCTGCATCGTGCTGCAGGTTACATGTTATTCCTCTGATCGACAGTTGGTGGCGAAGAAGGACGTAAACGCTGCACGATTCATTGAAATATCTTTAGAAAATCAGCTCTGCAAATGTTTTCTGAGAAAGCAAACTTATTCGACATGATTGTTGGACCGCAGAGCAGCTATAATGTACCAGATAACAATGTGAAAATCAAACCGTATTCTCCACAGAGAAGTGTCAGCTCATTGTTTAGCTGTCAGGCCCACAGTTTTACTGTTTTGGTTCACTCTCACTGCTCTCATGGGGTCAGTTTTTCGTTGCAGCAGTGAGCAACTAACTTGAGCTTAGCAGCCAAAGAGTCAGATATTTCCCTTAGGAGTTGGTAGAGACCAAAACAGAGATAAAAGAGAGTGAATAATGGACTCCACATGAAGCTGATGTTTCTCTGTCACTGCTGGATGTGTAAATAAGTAGTGTTTGCTTACGAGTTCAACTTAATGTTGTGTTCACAACTTGACTTGGTTTTTGAGGTAACAGATAAAGTTAGCAACTACCTGGTGAACATATATTTCTCACTGGAGTTGGTGGAGACCAAAATGGAGCTAAGAGGAGAGTAAATATTGGACTTAGTCGTATTATACGGACTGAAACTAGACTAGACAAATAAATGCTAATGATGCTTCATGTCAACTGGAAGCCAACAAGCATCAGAAAAGACTTGATCTTGGTTAAATAAAGCTTAAAAGTACATGTCGTGATTAGATTTGTCTCACGCTTCATCCAGAGGTCAGCAATCCCCCATCAGCCCCCAGCTCAGAGAAGCAGAGTCCCATGGCCCAACAGCACAGCCCGAAGATCCAGCCAAGCTCTGCTGCGTCACAGCCGAACCCACCGGTGACAGAACCCAGCCCTCCTGTTAGCCAGCCCAACCCCATTCCACACCAGAGCCCCGTGACCCAGCTGCCCGCCCCTCCACCGCAGACTTACCCCCACGAGAGCAGGTAAAACACTGTTTATGCGGATTCCAGGTTACAATGCATGACGGGTTCTTCTCAAAGTGGCAGTAAACAGTCGTAATAAAAACTGCTACAGTGTTAGATTTGCTGATTTTTATAAACTAGCCTGCTATCTGTCTCTGGGGCAAAACAGTGTTCCTCTGGGAATAAGGTATGAGTCAGTCAGAAGCTTTCATCCCCTCACCCCCATTCTTTCTACATTTCTCTCACTTTTTACTTTCTTTATCTAGTTTCTTCCACTTTGTCTTTTATCTTGCTCTTATTATTCACCCTCTCTCTCCCCGGTTTGTTGTATAACATCACTTAACTCTCATGGACTGCTAAATTATTTACATAAATTGCTTCTTTATCTGTTGAATATTTTACCAAGAACTAGAGGGCGTCCAAAAATCCACAATGTCAATGCCTTTTCCCCCTCCTGCTTTACACAGTATCCAAATCTATTTGTAGCAGCCTCAGAGAGAACTTGTTTTTATTTAAACATTTTATGTGATGTGTGAGAAAAAAACAGTTTCATTTCCATACTGAAGTCTTGTCTAATTGTTGTCAGTGTGAACTAAAACAAGAGCGCTGGGTGACCCAGCAGTTTGTCAGCAAGCGTTATTTTCACAAGTGCTCGGATAATAATGACTAAAGTAATAGATCCTGGAAGTTCTTCCTTCATTCTGATTGGTCTGTTAGTTACAGGTCAGAGGTGAAGGCCAGGCAGGATGTTAAACCAGACATCAGACAGCCGCCGTTCACAGATTACCGACAGCCACCGGTGGACTACCGGCACCCCCCTGTGGCAGACTACAGGCAGCCACCCACGTTGGACTACAGACACCCGCCACTGCTCGACTACAGACAGCTAGCTACCGACGCCAGGCAGTTCAACGTCCCAGAATACCGAATGCCACCAGTTCAAGTGAGGATGTTTACCACACCAGAGTACTGACTAATTCCAGGTCTTTGAGGCTGATAGCGATCCCATAAACACACATTTTACATCAACCACGGATCAAAAGCTTAATGTGAAAGTTGTTGCTTGTTGTGATGAACAGATTTCTCACTCCACTCTACAGTTCCCTTCAGGTCTGCAGAACATTTTAGCATCTTTTAGCTTTGGTTTATTCTCAAGTTTCCAGCAGCAGCAGACAGCTATCTCTACTGCAAAACTAAACTACACTACCTAACCTGTACCAGACAGCAGACAGACAAAGTTAGCAACTAGCCGGTGAACATAGTGGCAACTTACGAGCTACATATGTCCCTCAGGAGTTGGTGGATACCAAAAACGGAGCTAAAAACAGAGAAAATATTGTACGCTAATGTCGCTCCTTGTCTCTTAGATGTGCGAATAGGAAACTGTTTGCTTGTCTGCTGCCCTCAAGTGTCCAAAAAATGTAATAACACTCCTTTAAATTTGGCTATTAAAGAACTGTGACCAGAATATGTACTGTTTATGGCACAAAAATAAACTTGTCAGTGCTCTCTGCTGGAAAAAAAGACTATGTAAGGATGCCACTGTTTCTAAATTAAACATATTTGTCAGTATTTCTGCACTGCAATGACAGTGTCCAACATTTATCTGTGATTCATTTGAAAAGCAGATACGAGCAGAGGCCGACTGATGCCTCATATATTATCATAATTTATATAATTACAAATAAATTCTGGTCAAAATGACTTATTTTGTCCATCGGTTTAAATAAATTCTTATATTATTTCCCAACAGGAAGTCAGAGAAAGAAACTAAACTGTATGTATATATAACGTACAGAGAAAGCTTGACTCAACAGCTTTACTTTTGTTTGCATTATTTTTTCTCTTCTGGTGGTGTTTATGTTACGAAAGCTGAGAAGACAGTGCACAGCTGACACATAATATTTCAAGATATTTCCCTCAGTTGTTTATCCTTGTTTATATGATAAGGCATATATATGATAGAATTCTCAGTTGGTGTTTTGTTTACCTTGCGTTTGCTCCATTCTTATTCACTTATTTGTCTTTCCTGAGTCCTGAGACTGCTTTTCTGCTGTAGTTGGCCATTTTCTCCTCAGATAACGTTGAATCTAATCACATCTGATCTGTGCTTGCCTCAGCTCGCACAGGACTTTGACTTCTTCACAGTGGAGCTGGAGAAAAGCGTGAAAGGCTTCGGTTTTAGCATCCGCGGAGGGCGAGAGTACAAGATGGACCTATTCGTCCTACGACTGGCAGAGGACGGACCGGCCATCCGTAACGGGAGGATGAGGGTAAGTTTGATGATGTCATTTCCTCTCAGAAAGCCACTGCACCTCGTTTTAAAGGTTAAGCTGCTTTCTATCTTCCTGGATTACATGGAAGACGCTCACTGTAATTGTCTGATGTTATCAAAGCTGCAACAGCAACTTTCCCGAGCCGGTGAGGACATAATCTGTCAAAATAACTCATGAGATGTTTGGAAGTTCTTCTCCTCCCAGAGTTCCTAAAACTCGCCCCTCCTCTGCGTTTAGTCACAGATAATATTCAGAAAGATAAAGAGAGATAAAACATTTAAATGGGCCAACTTAAATTGTACTTTAATGTTTGCATAGCTGCACAATTCTCCCTCTAGCCATAGATGCTACAGTACTACTCGGTCAGAGAAAGCAGACACATATTTTCTGAATTTATAAATATAAATAATAGTAGTATTAGAATGGAAATTTCTAACTCCACCACTGCTGTGTGAGTTTCCCCTCATGTTTTTTGCTGCTGGCAACATAAATAGTAATTTATCAGCAGCTTTTTTCTCTGGCTGTCAATGCAAACACGTTTTCTTCATCTTATACTACTCCATTTCTCTCCCTCTCGCATGATCTTTACGACGATAGCCTCGGCCTGCTCTACATTCCTTCTCTGTAATGAACCTATCAAAGATAATTTGTGCAAAATGCCCCCGGGGGAGGTATTACTTTCCCTCCTCGTCGGAGGAGTCGGTGGAGGCCAGCGGGCCTCGGCGCAGGTGGAAGAGGAGCAGGGAATCCCTCTTGAGCTTAAAGTCAGCATACAAGCTGCTGGTGGAAGTATTCAGACGCCTTACTTAATTAAAAGCATCGATACAATCATCTAAAAAAACAAGTCACAAGTGAAAGTCCTGCATTCAAAATCCTACATCGGTTATTTTCAGCTAGACGTGTTAAAAGTATTAAGAGTGCTGCCCCTGAGATTGATGAATCATTCTATATTTTATTATTAGATGGCGTGCTCTGCTGATTTATCATTGTACTCCTAAAACATCGGAGAACTCGTGATGGGTTTTTAAAAAAAGGATCAAAATCAACGTCGCAGCACCATTCCTCTTCCTCTTCTTCTTCTCCTTTTTCACAGCAGCCATTTTGACACACGATAATAATTAAGGACCCATTCCATTCAGGTCAAACCGAGTCAGGGTGCTGCTGTGGTGCATGCTGGCTCACTGCTGCAATGAATGGAACAGAACCTTCATTAGTATCATTGGAAACACCTGAGTTGGCCTGACGGTTACATACTATTCTTCTTTCAAAACGTTGTGCCTACAAAAACATACCCACAGACAGATACATGGAGATTTGGGTGGTGCATTGCATTTTTCCATGTTCTCCCCGGGTTCTCTCCGGGTACTCCAGCTTCCTCCCACAGTCCAAAAACATGCGCAGGTTAATTGGTGACTCTAAATTAACACCATAGGTGTGAATGGTTGTTATGTCTCTATGTGTCCTGTGATGAACTGGCGACTTGTCCAGGGTGTACCCCGCCTCTAACCCTGATAAGTGGTTACAGAAAAAGGATGGATGGATGTAGCCTTGAGTCTTTAGCTTCAAGCAAAGATGAGAAACGGCTCTTCCCAACCAGTTTTTTACCAGAAACAAAAAATGTAGGGAGCCGCTGGTTAAATAACAATAAAATAACAATAACTCATTTTAAAACAAGGAATAAAAAGTGCTTTACAGAGCAGAGGGCCCAACAAAAGGCCAATGATAATAAGTAAAACACAACAAGACGAAGACAAAGCCACAGAAAACAAGTGATTAATAATTTAAACTTTCCTATAAGCTTAAAAATAAAAGAGTAGCAGAACTATAAATATATATATATATAAGATGGGGGAATAAAAAAGAAAATATACATTATAAAGGAAGGTCTGCTAAAAGGATAAAACAATTAAAACAACTCCAGCTGTCAAATAAACTAAAAATATCTGAAATGTGGTGAAATAAATGTATAGAATGGAAATTCTCAGCTACATCAAAAGTGCACTTGAGTGAAGTACTCCAAAGTACTTTATTTCTTCCACTGAGTCAGAGTCTGAGATGAATGGCCAGACAGTAACACCGCTGGTAGGATATTGAAATCAGGCCGACACTGTGCCGCTGAATAGATTTCAGAGAACAAGGTGCAGAGAACACTTTGATCCATCTTCCAACAATCCCCGATCCATACTGCAGAGGAATCAATCTGTATTTCACTTAAGTAAATGTGAGACTCTGGTTAAAAAGCCTTTGACATGCCTGTCACTTTGGATTCGAGTGGTGCTTTGACACGTTTTAAGCTGCAGAAACCAAAAAGCCCACTGTGACTCCCTGCAGTCACTGTGTGAGTTTTGGGCTTAGAGCCAAAGTCGGTCCTCCTCAACAAGACACACATGAAAAAAAATCTATTTTGACCATGGTTGCTACAAACAAATCAGTAACAAGGAGCGCTAACATATCCTAACAAGCTTTTTTTAGGTCTGAGCGGCAGTGCAGAGGCTTTTAGGAAGATTGGTTATTACAGATAATCATTCAGCACATTTAATTGCCGTTCTGAGCATTAAACCTTCGCTAAAAGAGCTGTGCGTGGGTGTAGGGTGTAAAAGAAGCTTCATTTCCACCTCCCCGTGCTCAGTATTCACACGCCGCCCATTCAACTTTACTTCCCTTTTTATTAAAGATGAAAATGGAGATCACTCTCCTCTGCTGTTAGGAGGTGAGGATTAATGAGCGAGCCGTCTTGCCTTCCACCTCTCTTCAGACCACTGTAATGACACCTAATGACTCCCCCTCTCCAGACTCGAGTCCGTTCCTGACTTTCAAATTACCCCGGCCATTACCAGAGGACTTCTCCATTTGTTAAAGTAATTGGGCGGCATGTTTTGTCCCGTTCCCAGTGAATCCTCCCCATTTGTCAACCTCTGTGTCCTCTCTTGAAGGGCTGCAAAGAGAGAGTCTTAAAGGGAAGCAGGAGTGACGTTTGACCTGTCCTCGTGTACGTCAGGAAGGGGAGCAGCTAATACTTACATAGCTGCTGCAGTTTTGGTTGTTTTAAAAGGGCAGGTTATTGGTATTCATCAGGGTTTCCTAATATGTTCCCACGAGAAGAGGTCCGCCGCAATTCCATCCAAATGACACGTCGAAATTACTGCCGAAATTAATTACACCAGGTCATGGCTGGTAATGCTTATTACCGCGTACAGAAGCTCATGGGAAAGCCAATGAATTATAGATCCATATTGATTCTTATAAATCACTGTCGTGCAGAATAAGAGAAGCTTGTTAATATTCAATTTCGTATGTAGCGTGCTCATTTGCAAACCTGCCACATCGTAATTGACTCAATCTTAGGTACGCCGACGCCCTCATAAACTCCCTCATCTTATTTTCGTCTTTGTGAACTTGACCGGTTGGTTTATGTAACAATGTGACGCCTAATATTACGTTTCTATCCATCATATCTACAGTTCATATCTCGCAATGATCCTCAAATGCCGCACATGCACAAACGTGTCAGTCTGGATGTTTAGAAGCTTCATTATTTAAATGAATCGTCCGTATGGCCCAGATGTGAAATGGTGCAGGGCACGTTCAGTTTGACTTTGGCTACATGATTCACAGTAAGCGGTCAAAGAACTTTAATGGAACTCTAAAATCTATAAACGCAGCTTCAGTCCTGATTCACTGCTTGCTGGACTTGGCCGCTCTGAAGTCACACAGTGTTTATCAAACACTTAACAAAGCGTCTTCAAGCTCTTGGCAGCCAAAAAGCTACTTTCCCCCCTATCAGGACGATGTTATCTGAAATTGTTTGGACCATACAAATGGAAAGTTTTGGGAAGATTAATAATGTCCAACTTCCTTTACTTATAATGAGTCAAATAAAGTAAGTTGGACATTGTCCACTGTAATGGAAAATTGTCTATCGGCCAGCTGGCAGGGGGACAAATGTTTAGTGGAAGTTAAAAGATTTAAGTCGGGACAATGAAACAAATAAGTTGCTGCTACATAGCAAGCCTTGTTACCTGGATGTTTGTTGTTTATTTCAAAAAATTCAATTGGCTCGTTTTAATTGTAGGTTTTCTAAAATGTGTAGTGATTGCTAAACAGATTCTGAAATGCAGCATGAATATAAAGATTTGAAGTTTGGGGACCACAGCTCTAATTAATAATATGCAAAATCTCAGAATTCACCGGTTGTCGTCCAACTACAGTTTAACCTCTGGCGGCTAATGTTTGGAGGCTTCCAGTGTAGCTAGAGAATCATTTGGATCACAGACAACAGATATCCGACAGTCCAAGACTCATTGTTTATAGTCCAACTATCAACTCGAGACCCCAAATCCTACAAATGTGAACGTTAAATCAGCGTCAGACGATTCGAGATTGCATTTAAACCAATGCGTTCCATGTTCTCCACATGGATGGACTGTTTGCCTGCATGCAGCTAAAGCCCACTTAAACATGATTGGTCACCACTACTCAGACTACAAACGGAAACCAGAACACTGCCAATACCAAATTCTTGGTTTCATGTCTGTTCATAGAGATTAGCAGCAGGGGTGCCACACCTTTAAAAGTTCAGCTCACTCTCTGTCAGACCAATCCCATGGAGCGGTATATGATTGTTGAACAAACTAAGAGCATAGTCTTTTTGAATCTGCTGCTACAAAAGCCTCCGCTGCTCCAGGAAGGTTTTCCAGAAGACTTTTGAACCTGGCTGCAGAGATCTGCTCTCAGTTATCTACAAGGGCATTTTTGAGGTTGGGTATAGATCCCGAAGGTGTTGGAGTCCTTCCAACCAAACTCTGAAAAGTTTTTCTTCATAGACAAGAAAGGACCTTCCCGAAACTGTTGCCATGATGTTGTCCAACATATCGTTGGACAGATCTCTGACAGATGTTTGTTTTAATCTCCATCACACACTTCCTGGCGTCCAGGTTGGAGACCAAATCATTGAGATCAACGGCGAGAGCACTCGGGACATGACCCACGCCAGGGCCATCGAGCTGATCAAGTCAGGAGGCCGGCGGGTTCGTCTTCTTCTAAAGAGGGGTACAGGGCAAGTCCCAGAGTATGGTAGGTGCCAAAACTTTAATCTTGACCTTCAGGATCATTTCTTAACTCTCGTTTAACTGTTTTCTCTTCACTGTCTTAATATCACTTCAACTCTTGATAACATTGTTCTAGCATGCATCTATATTCATGTTATATCTTCTGTCTTTATACTTTGTTCTCGCTGTATTCAGTATTTCACTTTGCTGTAAGAAAAACTAATTATTTGTCTCTTCTATCTTGACTAACACGAGTTTATCTTCTGTCCATTTCAGTGACCTATCACTAATTGATTGGTCTAGGTTGTTACTTCCCCTTCTATAGGAATGGTATCTTCCAGTTTCTCCATGTGCATGAAAAGTGACAAGCATGGCTCCCCCTATTTCTTCCTAATGGGCCACTCTAAAGACACGGTTTGTGATCATACGAATGTTTTTTTTCTTCACTTAACCCTGCCTTTTTTGTGCTGTGGTTTTTTGTGTGTGTGTGTGTGTGTTGTTTTGTTGTAACCGCCTGCACTTTTCATATTAGCACGGTGACGATTTTACCTTTTGGCTCATGAAATAATCAACAAATAGCTTGCTAAAAGACAAATTGGCTACCCTACCTACAGGCCAACAAAAATATAGCAATATGAGTGTTCGCCCTGAGTCAGCCAGATGAGATGAACGTGAAGTATCTCTGCAGATTATTTACCCAGTGAAATCTCGGCACAGCATGAATCGAGCCTGGAAGGGCACATTTATTCTTGTGACACCGTGGGTAATAAAACTCCAATGCGTCACTAACTCCCGTTGCTCCCAGACCAGCGTGGCGCTCACTTTTCCGCATCCTCCCACTAGACAGAAAGACGTTTTTTTGGGGGGGGCGCAGTGATGCACATTCATCAGGGTTTGGCCTCGGCAGTCACCCTCCAGCCCTTAAACACAGGAAACAAAGGGTGATGTCGTCGGCCCGTTTCTGCCAACCCAACTCATTTCCAAGCAGGGATTTAATCTCTTTGTTGTCATGCTCGCCTTGAGGTTGTTTTACAGCCTTGAAATATGCACAGAGGGAGTCTTGTGGTCAGCCAGAAGACACAGTCCTCCGTCATCAGACATCTTCTGTGTTCTTTCCGATTTCTCCGCGCCGCCAAAAAGTCGAAGCAGCAATTGAATCCACATGTTCTGCTTGTGTGTGGGCTTGATTCAGCATTTCATCACCGGTAGTTTGCAGGCACTTTATTTGCATACTAGAAGGTTATGCAAATCATCTATGGTGATTAATTTGGCTATTTAAAAACATTAGCATGCTGGTGTTCAAAGGAGAGCGAGTTATTTTCGTTTCAGGTTATTGTGTTCTTTTTAGGAACAGCTGAACCCAAAACAAACAGAAAATTCAGGATATAAGCAGTGTCATGTTTGCATAAAAAGTCATATGGTTGTGGGCATGTGCATGGATATTATTGTGTGGCTGTCTGTGTGGCACTGTGTGTGTTTTTGTGCCTGTCTAGCATTAGATCTGCAACTCCAGGGTATATATTTATCGAAATCCTGAGAATTAGACTTTAGAAATTAAGAATGCTCAAAGTTCTATCAAAGTTAACTCTACAGTTAACTAAATAATGACAATCAAGAATAGAAATGACATCAAGAAAAGCCAGTCAGACTCAAGATTAGCCATAAGCCATAGGTACATACCTTACCTCACCAGAATGTAACTACATCTCACAGTGACTCAGACCGCAACAACTTTGATTGGTCCGCCTGGTGCGTCTGCACATACAGTATGTATGAAAACGGGAGGTGACTCAGGTTAATAACGCTGTTTCTTTAGTTTCAGGGGCAGCATGGCAAAAAAAGGAAACAGGGAAAACTTATAGACGAGGGAGAGTTTTAGTTTCAGTCACCACTTTTTGAAAAATACACAAAGAAAACACAGCGGCCCAGAAACCGTGTCGGCAACTAGCGATTTGGCTGCTCACAGTGAATCTTACACTTCCGATAATGCAACTTACATCTGTTGTTAACACTCCATAAAAACTTTCTCAAACTCAAACCGAGAATAGATGTGTAATTCTTCCAGACTGGACAAAGCTTCCTGCAGAGCCACAGAGGACATTATATAACCAGTAAAATCACTTTGACGTCTGAAATAAGTGTTGAGTTTTTAAGCTCACATTTCTCTCTTATTTAAACACTCTCAAAGTTCAAACTTTCGCAGATTTAACAAAAATAAGTACAATACTGTATTAGTAAATGAAACCAAAGATCAAAACCTGTTTTCAAGGCCAAACATTTTTAACAAATTAAATTTTAATGATCAATCTACGAGGTTTGACACATAAGAAATTATTACCAGTAACTCACGCATATTTCACAGTTCCTCTGACGGTGTCGAACACAATGCGCGTTCATAGTGTACGCTGTAAAAAAAAAAAAAAAAGCATGCAAAATTACGCAAAAAATCTGCGAAACAGTGAGTCCGCGAAAAGTGAACCGCGTTATAGTGAGGGACAACTGTAATCAATATTTTCAAAACAACAGTAACTACACATGATGTGAAAGCTGCAGGTGGCTGTCTGAACACTACCTGCCCAGCACCAAGCAGCAGACATACACAGTTAGTAACGAGCTGGTGAACATAATTGAGCATTTAACAGCTAAAGAGTCACATATTTCTCTCAGGAGTTGGTGGAGACCAAAAACTGACTCCAAATGACGAATGCTGCTCCATGTGTAAATAGTAAAACTGTTTGCTAGGTTAAACTGTTTCTCTGCTGCCCTCAAGTGGCCAAAAAAATCATCTCTTGCACACATTTACATAGTTTAGCTTGTGTTACGGTGACTCATCAGAAATTTAAGCAGACCTGAGCTGAGAACACAAACATATGACAATCACAGACACACTCTTTAACGTCATTGTTCCTTGGTATACTGCAGGTAAAAGGCTGTGAAGTCACAGCGTATTTAGAAATGATCAGGTACTCTCTCTCTGCCTCTTAGTCCTGGATCTAATATGCTCCAGCGCTGCGTGAGAGTCTGCTTATAATTGGACCTCATGGCGTCGGTGTTGCTAGCCCTAGCCCTCTGCCCCCTGCCTAGCCCGGCTGAAAATGACTGATGGCCGGGGGACCGAAACCCATCGGTGCAGAAACAGGAGCTAACAGTCTGTGAGAGTGGAGAGTTGTGGAGGAGCACGCTGTAGATTCACTGCAGCTGCTACACTGGATACACACTTCTTTAGACCTAAGAGAGAGAGAGAGAGAGAGGGGCCCTCGGCCCCTGAGGTTTTCATTCTCGCTAAAGCACCACCCTATTGAGCACATCATCCATTTCATTAAACCTGTTTTCGATTTTCCGCCAAGGTTTTAGATTGGCCAAGGCTTTAAAGAGAGCTATGGGAGGCAGATTGATGTTGTCTAAAAGTGGAGTTGCCCTGTGACACGTTGGGAGTAGGCTGTAGTCCTGCTCTGATGTTTACTTTAATGCTTTTAGCTTGTAGAATAGGAATGATTGCCGTGTTGATTATCTTTGTTTTGATTTAGTGTTTGGTTGTGCCGTGGCATGTGTGCAAGCTTTTAAGCCGAGTGTGTTTGTGTGTGTGTGTATTTTATTGACAGTGTGTATGTGTGTTCCAGATAATGCCGCCCCATGGGATGCTCGCCCTTCAGCCTCCCCAAGCCTGTCGGAAGTAGCCCCTCCCATCGACAGCCTTTCCATGTCATCGCCTTCATCTCATCTGGCCCCAGCCCCCGACCCGCCTCACCTGTCGCCTCTGGACGTCCCTCGAGACCCGGTGGCAGGAGACAGCAGGAAGGAGCATTCGAAGAGCCCCCAAAAGGCCGAGCTGCTAAATCCAGATCCGAACAGCAAGGCAAGGAGAGCGGCTGGGAGCGGTAGAGCCAAGAAGGAGGGTGGCAGGTCCACCCACAAGGGGCACAGGGTGCAGCCCACTACTGAGGGGGAAGGGGGCAAGGAGGGGCAGAGCGGGGAGCCCAAACCTACCAGGAGCACCAGAGGAAGGTCCAAGGACAGAAACACAGGGGACAACAGAGAATCCACCCAATCTCCCAGCACCTCCAAGCTCCCGCACACTAACGGGAACAGCAGGGAGGATGTGGAACGTTACAGTGGCGGGCAGCAGGTGGAGTCGGAGCAGAGCAACCCCAGGCCCAGGGAACCGGACAGGGGTCTGGGAGAGAGCCGGCCCAGCCTGCCCAACAAGAGCACCACCAGCAGCGGAGGCAGCGCAGCAGGGAGGAAGGCCACGGTCTCTCCCGGGCCTTGGAAGATCCCTGGATCGGACAAGCTGCCCAGCACACTGCGCACAGGCACGTCCACGCTGAGCAGATAACACCGCGGCTCCAGCAGTTATACAGTGGCCACACTCATGTAAACTAACCCACCCCCACCTGGATGAAGCTACGCATCCTCACACCCTCCTGTGCTCCTTTATCCCCCTCAAGCGCCTCGATGCCATTCTCCCATAGACCACAGAGTCAAAACCAAGGGGAGGCAGGGTGATCTGGACCACGTGTTTTTAGAGTTTTATTTATGATATTGTACTCTAAATTATTTTGAGAAATATTTTACACCCACCACCTTAAGAAACTGGAAAATCATCCACTTTTTAAAGAATAAAAATGGAAGTAGAATGTGTGTGTGTAGCGTGGCGGGGAAACATTTTGGGGGGGTACAAACTTTATTTTGAGTTCACCCCAAAGCAGAACCGGGGGACAAACATGCAAATATAAGCAACTGTTGGTTGCCATTGGATTTTTATATATATAAATACATATATATATATATAAATCTTCACAATGGAGTGTTTTATGAACTGGAATGTTTAAAAAAAAAAGAAGGTTTGCCTGTTTTTGACGAGAGCGAATGGAACAAAGAGTGACAGCGGAGATGAAATCTACTCATCAGAACTTTGCCTTAACAGAGACTGTATGGGCCTGAATCTGTCTTGAATAATCTATCAGATGATTATAGACATAGATATATTATAAATTGAATATGAATATGTGGGAACATTTTGTAAATAAGATCATCTTTTAAGTGAACAGAACCTTAGTTTGAGCCCGATGGAAATTCTAGTCTAGACGAGCTAAACGGCGCGACATGGACAAGAACTTTGAACACACTCCCTCTTCTACACTCCCGTTCAGCCCTGTGATTGCATTATTTTTATTTTTTTGGTTGGTTGGTTGGGAGTGGGGTTGTCTGCACGGTCTGTTTGTGATTGAATCCTCCGGAGTTCATCGGGGGTGCCGTGTCAAACCATTTTTCTCATTTCCTGTGCTTAACGAGCAAAACAATCCACGACGGCGATGTCCAGCCGGACGCTGAGAGAAGGAGCGACCGAGGGGCAGAGTGCCTTAGACTGACTGAGAGAGGTTGGCTTGTAAGTCAAAGGTTGAACTCCCAAAAACACTTAGGAGGGTTCAGAACAGGCTGCTATACAACATCAACTTTACAGATATAAATAATAAACAGTATTCTTTCAGATATGAGTGTGACATGGTGAAATATATAGTTTATTTCACAAGCTTATGTGTGAAAATTAGCCCATTACCAGGAGTGTTTGATGGTCTTTATTTGTGCAGGTGGTTCATTCTGGGTCATTACTGATTTCCTAATGAGGTCTGACGCTTATAATCTCCATAAATATGAGATGGTGTCTTTAAAGTTCAGCACGGAGCGCAGAAAAAAACAAAACTGAACTTGTAAAATCTGATATCGAATCTATCTTACGTGTCAAAAGCTTGCCCGCCTAACAATCTGTAACCTGAATGAATGAATGAATGAACACCTCTCAGTTTGAAAGACGACACGTTTCTATCATTTCCAGATCGGCTGAGAAGAGGTTGCACCTGTCACAGCGACGATCAGCTGCTGAATTTGATTTGTTTTCAGCGATTGTGTCTTCACTGTGTGATATTAGGAACATCTCCACGCCAAAGCTCCCTGTAGACGTTCATTTATTTTACCTGCCCCCAGAGTTTGACTCTGTTTGAAGGCATAAACATGCAGGTGTACCCGACACCTGACATGTCACTAAGCCACACCTCCTGTAGTTACTGTTGCTATGGTTTCCATTCTGGTACAGCGGTTTACAGCGATCGATGGGAGGGGTGGGCAACTTGAAATTCGCCAACATTTATGAAATAATGGGCACAAACAGTAGTAAACAAAAGCTGCCTCATATTTCTAGCTGCCAACTGACAATTATCCAGATGAAGTCAACAGTCAACTGGCAGATAGTGTGTCTGGCTGACTTTTGAATGCTTCCAGCTGACAAAAAAAAAAGCACTTATAATGCTTAATTACACACTTGATGGCTGTATTCATGACGATGTGCTGAGATAATTAGGCTAAAGCTGCAAGTTTCAGGCAAAAACTCTTCACGTGATCATGTAGAAGACTTTGAAATAAAGAAACGGTGTGTTGCAGGGTAGATCTGGTGTTTAAAGATGAGAAGATGAGGCTGGTGTTTGGCTGGTTGGCTAACAAACCTGTTTGTATGTTTTTATTTATAGAAAAGTCTTTTTGGATGAAGACTAACCCACGAAGTTAACGCTATCTCGGGTAACGCTGCTGGCTGTAGTGTAAACATACTCAAATCTAATGAAGAGCAGGACAGAAATGCTAATATTAGATAGTGAACTAGTTTAGCCGGTCGTGCTTAGACTCTTACACCTGTGGTTTGAGGTTCGGAAAGGCTAAAATAAGAAATGCAGAGTATCGTTCTTACTGCTACAACACGTGGAGAAATCCAGGCCTGCATGGTTGGTTGCAGTTGCTTCAGCTATGATTGAAGGAGAGGTTTTTACACAAGAGGTCAATTTAACAAAAGTTTCCCGTCCTTCCTCTGGTCCAAGAAGTGCTTAAACAATGTTTAAAGAATAAAAAAGCGTAAAAGAAGACGAGTCATTATGTTTGCCATTTGCGATCCATGGAGGAGTAAGCAGCCTGACTTTTAAAGCACAATCTCACACGGAGAAGTTTGGGATGTCGAAGAAAATCATCAGCCAGGCTCACAGCCCCTTCAATCACGTGTTGATGTTGTGCAGAGACAAAAAAAAAAGCCCCAAATCTAAATTTAACATTTGTCAGACTGGCTGTAGCACATGCTGCCTCCATACATCATGCATCATTCTTGCTCCTTTATTCGAAGCAGAAATAAATTTTAAAAAATGTGTATTTTTGCTCAACCTTTGCACAACTCACTGCTTTCCACATCTGAGCTGTTTTCCATTGAGCCAAAATGTAAGTTTTTCTACAGAAAGCAAAAAAACAAAACAAAAAAAAGACATTAGAGAGTTTTTTTTGTAAAGTGTGTGTGTTGAAACAACAGCACGCGCTACACCATGAACTCCACCCTAAACGGCTCAGTATCACTGTGTAGTGTTATAGCAGTGTGTAGACCCTGAACAAATATCTCTATAAATATGACTCAGTGTACTATTGATGGTCACAAAGACTGTAAGTGGAGCAACTATTTTTATGAAATGCAACACTATGGATATATTAACTTTTGCAAAAATCTTGTTTACCTGTATGATATACTGAAACGCTGTCAAAATAAAAGAAAATCTTGACACATGACAGATTTATTTAGGACATGCTGCCGTGTGATTTATTATGGGTGTGTTTATTTATTAAAGTGTATAGAAGAAGTGGAAGTGATTAAGCAGTGAATATGCTGGATTATAATGCACTATAATGTAGTTGTAAACAGATTTAGAGGAGCTGTAACTCCTCTTGTACCTGCAGAAAGAGTTTTTCTACCATGAAATAACAGATTTTAAATCATGTCGGTGCTGCATTGACTTGTAATCAGGTGAATGGTGCCTCCGGCTGCTCCGCATCAACTCTTGCTGTTTGACTGAATTTCCTGATGGATGGTAAAGTTAGCTGCTGTTAGTTCAGTTTGTTAGTTTGTCTGAGCTCAGAGCACCAGGGGGGTGTTAGTCTTTGTACCATTGGTGTTGTGGACCACCAGGAAGAAGAAGAAGAAGAAGAGGAGGAGGAGGTTTTCAGGTCCAGAGAGTGAAGCCAGTGTCGTGCCAGAATCAGAGCTGAGCTCAGCAGCCTCTATGGACGAAAGGGGACATAAAGACCAAAGGGGACGTCGACGGAGGAAGCTAAGAAGAGAAAAGGAAAGAGTGAGCAAGAGTAAATCTGGGACTGACTTTCAGTCGTTGGTAGGAGCTGAGCTGCTGTGTCTGCTGTTGTTGTACTTCACTGATGTTTGGCTGTTGGCTTGCACACACCTTAAAGAGCTTCTTTCAGATACATCGAAGAACTTCATGTGTCAAATCAGTTCCCCTTTACATGTTAGAGCTTTCAGCTGCTCTTGTTGTCAAATATTTCATCAATAAACCATCATATTTAATGTCAATGTTCATACATATTATATATGATATTATATCTGTTTACAATTACATTATAGTCTAATATGGAAAATATATTTATTGTTTATATACTGCTTATAAATGCTAGAAAACAGACAGGGGGTTAAAATAAAGTGTGAGCTGCTTTCTTATGTTTATACTGTTGTAATGTCACAGTTCGGCCACATGGAGGCATCTAATGAAATACAGCACATAATACTTTATATATATAAAAAAAAACAGAAGTAAATCTCTTGATTTGATTTACTGAATGGAGGTATTGGTCTTAAATATAGAGATTATAAATACGGATTGTTTTATTCAGCCTTGTGCAGGTTGAATAAAACAATCCAGTGTTTTTAAAAGTCGTCTGTGCACATCCTGCCTGACTCCACTGGGTGTCAGTGTAGACCAGGCCTTTGCTTTAATGCTGCCTGGTTTCATAATAGTTGAACTTACATAAAGTTATTAGTCAAACTAAATGTTACAAGCATTTCATCATGCAGTGCTCAAGAACATCACATTATATTTTAAAGTCTGGGTGAATAATATATGATCATGGGTGTGTGCGCTTCCTGTAGTTCATGTTGTGGTTTTCACAGGTACATCCTTTTGTAATATGCATAAAAACATGTGAAACACAGACTTTAGTTTACATCAGGATGAATTTATGATGGGATTTTATTTTGTAGCAAACCTTAGTTTGGTTTAATGTGTCACAATCTGACATTCAGAAGTTCAGTGTGTATACAGAGGCCTGTGCATCAAACAGACAGAGGGTGAGAGATAAAGCACTGCAGGAGCAGGACGACGAGCTCTCCTGCAGAGGCAGCGCTGGTCCAGGCTGCCTGCTGCCAGCTGGAAGCTGCTGGCTGGTGCCTGTATTCTCCACAGGGGCGAATCAATCCAGAGCTGTGCTCACGTCTCCACTGGGAGAACGACAAGCCTCAGTACAGACCTCAGCAGACTGCTCTGCTCTTTTTTGAAGAACCACCTTTGACTTGTTTATCAAACAGCACTCTGGGCTGAAATCATTAGTCTGCACGCAGGGTGTCCTGCGGCAGTTTTATGAGCTGAAACTGCTCGTCTAAGCTGCACAAATGACTGTTTGCCAGTATGGCTCACGTCCCCGGATCTCAGCTGACAGCACCACACACTGTCCTAATGTATCTCCCAAACACACACACACACTAATGTAATTGACAGTAGGCATGACTCAGATTTTCACAGCAGCGTTTGATGGATTGCTTTACCTCCTCCGCCAACGTCTCTGGTGTTCTCCCTCACTGAATTGCTTCATCCCGTAGCATCTCATCAACACTAAACATATTGCCAGTGAAATAACTGCAGTGCGGAGATAACATGAAGTACAATGAGTTCATCCTTCAAGAGGACTTCTCTTTATTGCACACACACACAAAAGAACTACCAGCATCTCCAGTGGAAGGGAAATAATAATCTCACATGGGAGCAACAAAGTCTCTGGAAAGTCCTGGTCATGCACGGTTTCATACTCTGCAATCAAAGAGCATGCAGTGTTTCAGCGCCATGAATTTTTATGTTTAACATCAGTGCAATCCGCTTTTAAACCTGGATCATGGTGGATGCCTCTAAAGGAAAACCAACATTTAAGGAACACCATGGCATACCTGCAGAAGAAAACCATGGGTTGTTCCTGTGTGCCGCTTTGAGGTTTGTGGGTCAAAGCTCAGTTTGCAGCTGCTCTTTTATGCCTCCCACACTTCCACCGTGTTAAAGCAACATTACATAGAAATTGGTATGTTTGCGATTTAGCACCCCAGTTTGCCACTGGCGTAAATATGGACAGCTGTACATGTGTCCAACAGCAGTCAGCCCAGCTCGGCGTCTGTCTTTCAGCCTTTTATTTCACCAAAGACTAAAAGTCAGTCCTGGATTTACTCTTGCCTGACAGCTTCTTGCTCGCTCACTCTCTCATTTTCTTCTCTTAGCTTCCTCTGTCAACATCCCCTTTGGTCTTTTCGTCCCTGTCATTATGTCCATAGAGGCTGCTGAGCCCACTTGCCCAGCTCCTGTTCTGGCACGACACTGGCTCTACTCCCTTGTCAGAATCAGCTAAAAACCACTTCACCCTGGTCGTTCAAAACACCTGTGGTACAAACACTAACACTCCCCTGGTGCTTGGAGCTCACAAATCTGGGCAAACTGAGCTAACAGCAGCTACAGAAGGCAGCAGTTTACTTCACTGTCCATCAGGAAACTCTCTGATGTTGAGGTGGACATCAGAGGGAAAACCAGAAAACATTTCACTAAAATAAGTGAAACAGCTGACGGTCTGTGACTGCTGTAAAGCGTTAAGTGTGAGGTTACACAGCGAGAACAGGTGTACACGTTCACCTGATTAAATCTGTTATTTCATGAAGACTAGTTATGGAATGTTGCTTCAGAGTTGCTTTTCCTGTAGATCATTGGAGGGGAATACCATTCTGTACACACCCACTAAGCATGATCTACAACTATTTGCTAAACCAGTTCTACCGTGTGCACATACTTTTGTTGATTATCTTGCTGTTACTGCATGGCTGAGGCAAAGAGCAGAGCATGTGCCCTTCAGCTAAATGCAGTGAAATCGATTGAATTGAACCGAAACTGTGAATCATAATCAAAGCCGTGGCGAGATGTGGAATGACGGCACCAACTGGAGCTTTAAGTGTCCTCCAGGTAACGGGGCTGAGAAGTAATAACCGATGCCTGGTACTTGATAACTTTAATTATGCATCAGTGATTTGCAACCAGGGAGGCAGATTATCTGCTTTGCATGATTTGTTTAGTTTCTTTTTCGTTTTATGTGGGCGTCAATAGAAAGGGCCTGCTCCGACATGCTGGTTCAGCTGCAAAGTGAACAATGGGTTCAGCTTAAGAGCCATCAATGGATCATTTTATGTTAGGGGATAAGTTGTGTACTGTTTCAGATGATTTAGAGAAGCGCATTATTGAGTGAACATGGATAAGGTTGGGGGATGATCAAATTAGATTGATCTTATCTAATTGGATTGATGGTTTACGGCCAACTTTCTGCCTTGGACAACCTGGGAGTGTTTGAGGTCACAGTATGTTTTAAAGAGCGAGTCAGATTCACAGGCTGCAGTCATTTTCTTGGATCCTGTCGTGCATCAAACAAACAGCAGAAAGTTTGATGTCATTTTTTGAAACATTTCAAGGTGTGTGCATGCCTTCATAGCAACTCAACTAGATTATTGTCTCGTCTCTGCTTACTTACTGACTTCCTTACACTGGCTACCAGAATTTATTCAGATTTTCTGGCCTTTAGACGCCTCACCCCGAGTTATTTAGCAGATCTTTTAGTGCCCTATGTCCCTTCCTGCTCCCTGAGACCCTCGGATTTCATTCTTGGTCGTTCTTTGGCGTTGACAGAGCCTTTGTAGTTTGGACTCTGAGTCCTGAGGAGATCAGAGACGCAAATTCTAACTTTTAAATCACCTTTTAAAAATGACTTTTAAAGGTCCAGTGTATAGTTTTTTAGTATTTATTGACAAGAATGGAACGCAATATCCATTAGTATACTTCCATCACCTGAAAATAAGAAGCCAAACGCTGATCTAGATGTGACCTTTTGCTTTTAATGTCAGAGTTTTTCCTACATGTTTGGACGGAGAGGACTAAATCCTACACACTCTTTATTTTATGTTAATCTTTATATATTTATAGCTTTCAGTTCATTGTTTGTGTTTGTTTGTATTATATTTTACTATGAAACAGTCTAGAGATATGACACAAGAACTCTCATCCTCTTTCACTTCATGAATTTAGAGTTTGGTTTCAGTTTATTCCCAGTTTCCTTTCACACACGTGTATATTTTTTGTTTTGCATATGCCGAATTTAACATTTTGATGATTCAAATCAAAGCTGCTACTTTCAGCTTGTCACGGAACAAACCCTGCAGCACGCCTCGTTAACCCCGCAGGTTTTTGAATGAGGTCTGGTGCGGGGCTCGGTCTGCACACGGCAGAACGACGCGGGACTAGGGGAGGGCCCACGGGCGGGGTGACGCGCCCTGCCCACTCAAGGATCTCGTATTTGTGGAGCAGTGTGTCTAGCTGCAGCTGTCTGTAGACAGGCAGGCAGGCAGAGAGGCAGTCTGCGGGGCCGGACTGGTGGTTTTCTGAAGGTGGAAGTATCCCAGCAGCTCAGAGCCCAGGGGCGGCCGGTGGGAGGAGGCAGAGAGTCCGCAGCTGCCGCACCGCACAGCTTCTCTGAAACCCGCAAGAGGAAGGAGGCGCCCGCATCAACCGATGTCAACGGTAAGGAGGATTTTTAATCATGTATTTATTAATCTTTTGTTTTTTTTGGTATTTAAACGTGGATTTCGAGAGGCAGAGATCTGTCGTGGCACGCCGCTGCCGGAGCATCTTTGCCCGGGTTGTGTGGTTGGAGGAGCAGCGGGAGTGAGCATCAACACGCCGGGGCTCGACATGTCTCTTTAAAATATCTAAAAAATGTTGGTTCGAGTCTAAAACGCGTGGGAGCTGTGTGTGAGGACAAGACCACGCGGTTAGCGCGAAAGTTGTGGCCGCCTCCGGCAGCAGGGCGGCGGGGCAGCTGGACGGCTCGAGCCGCAATCAGCGCGGAGCAGCTGCGGGAAGCTGGCGACCGTTAGAGCCGGAGGAACGGGAAGTAAGGAGCGGGGCCTTCAAAATAAAACCACAGACCTATTTAGAGAATTAAAAAATAAATAAATTAGTGTGGTAGGATAGTATTTCTAAAGCCACAGATTGAACGTGTGAATCATCTTATGTCCAGAAACTGAAACCCAACATGGTGTACGTTTTATTCTGGATCAAACAAGTAACCGTGAAGTGCTTTGAAACCAATTTTGATTTGTTTTGTAGCCCATGAAAGTGATAGACACTATCAAATATTAATTTCACCCAGTTGTACTAGTTTACATCAAAAGCTGCTACTAACATTTCATCCTGTTTAACTTCATATTACCTTTTTTATAAATAAAAAGTGTGCATTGGTTGGAATTAAATTGATTAATCAACCGATCATCAATTGTTTAATTAACAAATTCATCTTCAACTTATTGGAGATTTCCTGCTTTTTCTCAGAGATGAGATGGTGGAGTGATGATGGGCTGCCATGTTACGACGCAGTTAAGGTTTTGGCACCTTGCTCAAGGGCACCTGGAGATTAACTGGCACCTTTTCTAGCTATCAGTCCATGCTGGACTTGAACTGGTCACGCTGGTGGACGACGCTATTGCCACAGTTAATTGCCAACAATTAAACAACTCAACCATTTACGTCTCTCTGATTCTCTAATTTCAGCTCCTCATGTGTGAATGTTTTCTGGTTTATTTAGTCCTCTGTAAACATTAATTTTTCATGCATTTTCTGACATTTTCCTGACGGTTAATCAAAAAAAAGAATCCTTATATTAATCGATGATGAAAATAATCATTAGTTGCAGCCTGTACTCGCTCAATGGTCGCATTTTTATAGATAACAAAACCAAAACCAAAATGTTCATTATTTTGCTACATTTTATTTTTTATTTTGAAAAGTCATACCGGAAGTGGCCTCATAACAACGGCTCTGTCTTGACGCATTCGAACGCTGACCGTTGGTGCGATTTATTCTGAAAAACGTTTGTTTGGTTAAACCGTTTGTTTTTAATCATCACAGTGATTAAAAATTAACAGTTTGATTAGAAGTATTATTAATATTTTACAAACTGAAGAGCAGATCTGACCGGCCTGTCGTCTTCGTCTTGTGTGTGTGTGTGTGTGTGTGTGGTTTGCCATGTGGAGGCGAACCGTTTGAATCACCTCACCTCACCGATGAGGTCTGACTGAGATGACAGAAGCTGACTCTGATCCTGAATCTGTCCTCAGATCAGCTTCTGGCCTCTCACATCAGACCACATGCACCTATTTTAAAATATCAATACAGACTCCAGATCAGAGGAGAAATATGTTTTTTTTTTTTTTTAATATGATTCATTTTTACTCTACAGACAGCTCTGATTACCTTTTCAAACAGGCAAGAGTAAACTAAACATGATAGGCACGGCTTGATAACCGGTCGTCTGCATGCTTCCCCTCCCAGTCGGTGTCTATTTACAATGTGCTTGCTACATTGTCCATAAATGTCATAAATTATATACATGCGTGCACTTTTTTTTCCACTTTTACGCAACAGCAAAGGCCGTTACGTCTCCCTAAAACTAGCTTTGATGTCTTTAGAGAAGAGTTATTTACATTTTTTGTTCCATTTTGAGAAATGAAATCTTGTTTTTGCAGCCGTGTGTGGTCATTACTTGGAGCTATATTTTTGTTAGGGGGTTCCTCTGTCTTTATTTTGTTGGTTTTATTATTAGCATTGGACTAGTAGGTTTACAACCATTGACAGTATAAAGAATGGACCTGTGGTGCCGTCACCATGTTGGTAGTACTGCCTCCACTGGCTCCTGGCTAATTTGTGAATTTCCGTTGGAGCCTGTCAATCAAATGTGTGTCCATGCTGTTAATTCTGCATAATTTTAAATCAAATGTGTGTCCATGCTGTTAATTCTGCATAATTTTACGCTTTAATATAATCTGAACAGGTGAGTTGTATATAAATTCACCCTCAGTACAGTTGTCATGAACGGGGAAATTAGCTACAGAGACCAAAACAGTTTTTTGTACCAGGCTGTAAACATGTTTATTTCTGCTGTGAAGTTGGACATTTGAACATGGGGACGTTTGAGGAAATGCATTTCCAAGGCTGCCACTTGGTTATTATATAACAATTATTTTGCTTAAAGGTCCAGTATGTACGATTTTAGGTGGAATCTAGTGGCTAAATATCTAATGTTCTAGCCATAAGAATATCTACAAAGAGAGTGGGTCCTCTTTGTCATGTTGTCTGGCCATGTAGCTTGACAGTATCCCAGAATGGACAAATCAAACACTAGCTTTCACATTTTTCACCATCACTTGAGGTTCTCCTACTAGCTCGGAAGGGGAGAGTGAGGAAAGGGGTGTTCAGTTGGTTGCGATTTGCAAGTTTACCACGAGATGCCACTAAAACCTTCACACTGGACCTTTTTAAATATGTGTTGAATAGATAAATAGTGAAAGAAAATGGCAACAAAAATGTGACTTTTATAATCAAAACAGTTGCTGATTAATGTTCTTTCAATCATCCTGTCTCATCATCAAAACGACCATGTCATGGATTGTTCCTCCATGTCTGTTTTATTGACACAAGCATGCACACACAATAAGCTGATACAGTCTGTACACAGATCAATATTAGAGGCTTTATCCCGTGTAATAAATACGACGCCCAAGCTACACAGGGTGCAGGAAAGAAGCATATCTCATTCAAACAGAGTGCCACTTTTCCTTTTCAATTTATAAGCCGTCTAACATAGAATGTCAGTACGTGATATGGTGCAAACTGTGAGCAGATTTCCCTCCTTCGAAAATGTGTTTTGATGTGCGATTTTTATAAATTTAGCTCGTCACCGTCTGAGCTATAAGTGGCAAAATGAGAAAAGTGTCTTGAGCTGATTTTCTAAATCGGGATCACAAATAGAGCTCTAATTATCATCACGAGATGACCTATATTTTGTTCTCGGATAAGTGTTAGGTAAGTGTGCACGCATGTTCGTGGATGTGTGCTCATTATAGCTGCATAGATGCTGCCAGAAAGCTTCTATAAACACACGTGGTTACTTTTAGCACATCTGAGGAGGTAAAAGTTGTTGGATTTCATAAGGAAGAATGCTGAGGCTGATTTCTAGGTTCATAACCTTCCTTGTTTACTGTGCTCTGTCTCCTCCAGCCACCATAGATCCTCCAAACACCCTCGGCTCTCTTCCTTTATCTTATTTCTCTCTTTCAACCTCCACTTCACCTCCCTCCTCCCCTGTTGCAGGTCCTCCTAAATCTTTAAATGCTAAGTAGACACGTTGCTGCTCTTTCCAGTCCACCACAGAGAGCAGTAGTATGATACAACGAGTGAGTGCAAAGGCACGATGGGGAGAGCAGCGTGGGAGCTGTTTCTTCCTCGCATCTCTGCGTCCACGGTTTGAGGCAGTTTAAGAAGGCTGTGATATAAAGATGTGGTCTGGCGTGAGGGGATTGTGCACTGTGCCTCCTCAGCCTCTGCGAGGATGTAAATCTGTTTATATTGTCGGTGTCGTGGGTCTGTGGAGGAGGCGAGGAAGCCTGCTTTACTGTCTCCATTAAAGGAAGGAAGCTCCCAGTACATCAGTTTATATAACCATGTCCTCAAGGCCACAACATGGTGTGATTGGTGGCAAAGCAGTGCTTTAAGCTTAACGCTGTCTTGCTAACATATTCACAACAACAATGTCAGATGCTGATAGGAGTGTTGTTATAAAATATGGGAATAATGAGATTTATAATGGAGCTAGACAAGGTTTTAAAGTCTGAGACTGTGGGCTCAATTCCTGCATGACTATGGGATCACGATGATGTTATTTCATGCCATAGATATTATAAATTGAGCCAGGATAGTCTAATATTGCTGTTTGCCATAACTTCAGACTACACTAAATACATTAATAAATAAATTGGTGAGGAAAAATAGTAAAATTGCCCAAAACTGCTGTATCTGAACTATATTTCTAACCAAACCACACACGTTTAGGTTATTCTGCGTGATCTCCTTTTGATAATTAATGTGATATTTTCACTTCCAGTCACTGAGCCTCCCATGAAACTGTTTGGAGCCACCCTGTAAAGAGAGTCAGTTCCTACAGTTCATCCTGAGGGGACCATGAATGTTTGTATTAGGTTGTCAGCTTTCAGTTTTTATTATTCATTAATCTGGTGAATATGTTTATGATAAATTGATAAAATGGCACCAGAAAAAATCCTTCACATGTCCTTATATCCCACAGATGATCCAAACCATCCAAATTTTCAAGTTTCGGATGCTGTAAAATGGAGAGAAGCAGAAAAGCTTGAAAATATTTGACATTTTGGGTGAAAAATGACTTAAATGATGATTCGATTGATGTTTCGTTTCAACAAACTGATTAGTTGCTCTAGTACCACCTCCACCATGACAAACTGTTCAGGGGTTGTCAAGAAAATCATCAGGGAATTGCCAAAGTCATCAGGGCTCTAGAAGGAAGACGAACTCTTGTTTTGAGTTTTTGTTAGTCATTGTTCACATTACTTGTTTCCTCTTGCAGCCAGCAACAACAATATGGTGAAACACCTTAACAATCATGAGATACTTTATCATGTGCTATCGTGTGACAGTTTGGAAAGTTACGCTGTTCTTCCTTGATTGCTCGTACTGTCCCCACATGACAGCTCTCTCTCTCTCTGTGTTTACCTTGTAGTCGTGCAAGTCTAACCTGTATCAGCTGGCTTAGGGCTAAATGTCTCTGAGCATCAATGAGGAATCTTGCGTTTCAAGAGAAAAACCCTGTAAAAGCCCAGCAAAACAAACAATGCAGGTGTTTTAAAAGAATGCTAAAAGGTCTAAAAACTAAATCAGCTAAAAGTGGCACGTGGTGTCGTCGTCAGCTGTGCCTTTTTTTCTTCAGAGCCAGGCGGCATTAAAGAAGTGGTGTCCCTGCACCTGTGGTTGGCTTGATTCCCATGGGAGCATCCAGACTGGTTAGAATCAGCATTTGGTGCAAAGGTCGTGGATGGTGAGGATAAATGAGCAGGAGAAAGGGGCCGGGGCCACGAGAGGGAGGGAGTGTGTGGAACACCTTTAGGGTAGTCCTTTTTAAGGAGGAGGACTATCCTGAAGGTGATCCTGTTTTTAGATTTTGGATGTGGTTTTTCTCGCTGTTAAGCGTGTTCTGTGGTCGATATTTTATTGCTCTAGATGTTTTATTTAAAACTAATGCTGATGATTAATTCTTTCAGTTGTTAAGCCAAAACATTTCTGTGTTTAGCTTCTGTACCGCAAGGGTTTTGCTGCTGGGTTTTAGACTGTTGGTCAGACAAAACAAGAAATTTGAACACCACACCCTGGGCTCTGGGAAATTTGGTAAAACCACCACCAAAGTAGGTTGAGTTCTTGTTCAGCTTGTGTGTTACACAATAGTCAACATTTAGGAACTTGCAGCTTGCAACACATTGTAGCTTCACTGTAAGCCCAGAAACCAACCAGTGCTCCCATGCTGTAATAATACAACTTGGTTGTATGTTTCCTGTCCTTATGGTTGCCGAAAGCAACAAAAATTTGATAGTATATACACCATACAAGACAAATATGACCTAGATACATACAAGATGACAATCCAAAGAGTAAATAATCTGAATAAATAAAGCTAATTTACAAAGTAAATACTATTTGAGCACATGATTAGCTATGTTTATATTGTACTTAAACAGTGCACGTCCTTATCAAACATGTAATTAATTCAATTACTAACAGAACAAATGACGCACAGTGAATTTGGAGCGTATGGGGTCCATGGAGTTGGTTGGTTGTCCAGCCTTGTTACCAGATACACAACCTTAACTGTAGGAAACTGATTGGAAACCAAGGGATACCTGACATGGTTCATCTAGTCTAGCTGTTATGTAAAGTGTGTACATTTGTAATAATTGTAGCTACAATGTTAAAAATCTCTGGTATGCCCTGTAAATTGAAGCAGATGAAGCTTTAGCCTCGGTCACCTTATGGCAACGCCCTCCATCTGCGGTTCCTTTGGGCCCCCTGGCATTTAATAACCACAAGGGGATATTCCAGTGGTTATATGACATTGAACTCCACATGGACATGGGTGCTCTTTTAACAGCGTGTCACAGGAGGGTAATGGAGAGGATTTAGAGGCGCTTCCTGGCAGTGAGTCACCGTTGATTAATGGAGCCAATGACCACCACATGGAGGAAGCTTTCTGAAAGGCACTTTAAGATATCTTATAAAGTGTGCAGAGCATAGTCAACTGAATCTTTAATGCTTTAAGAAAAAGTGTCGAGTAAATGCACCTTCAAACTCGTATTGCTACCAGACCAGAACAGTCAATATTGGTTACTGATGCTAGATTAGGCTATACTTCCAAACTATTATCTTATGCACTACCCTGTTCAACCTTGTGTACTGATAGCTTCAGTGAAAGGAGGGAGTATTCTTGCAATGTTAAGTGAATGTTTCACACTGCAATGAGCCGACGGCTGTTGCAACAAGACTTTCTCGGTTGTTGAGGGTGTTTCAACGATTACTCAGTCCCAAGAATTTGCAACAGCTCGGCATGCATGTTGATCCGTAAGATGTGGCCTCAGTACTGTATTTTGTGACGCAAGTACATGCAAACTGAAATACTTAAAGATTTATGGTAGAAGAAGAAGTTGACGTAATCCTTCAGTCACCAGAAGAGCAAATAAATGAGAAAACGTGTATTTGTTCTCCAAAACAACTGTTTGCTCATAGTTTTAGAGCAACATAAGCCTGGGACATGTAATACAAAAGTTCGTTGGACATTATATCACATTATTGTTTGTATGTGGGTGTGTCAGGGGTTAATTAACACAATAAATAAAACTATTCAATATAGAAATTGTATCCCTACATTGCACGGTTCACCTTGAATAGGTGACCTAAATACATTATGAAAGGCAGTAATGGCTCCTTGAAATTAGATATTTTTTTTCCTTAACGTGATATAGCTGCCTAATGCTTAAAGTCTTAAAAATCGTCACCAGGAGCACGTAGAAATGTTCTGTAGAAGCTTTTATACAGTTGTTCTCAGAAGGAACAGTTTAAGCCTATGACTATCAAACTAATTGATGCAATTAAGCAATTACCTGGCACACCTCACCGCAGATTATCGTCAGATCACTCGAACCTTAACCCAAACCCAGATATTGAGCTAACTTAACATATTCTACACGAGGAACTGCAAAGAGTTTGGTATCTTACCTTAAAAATGTACTAAAAATACTATTCAGTTATCAGAATTTTTGTAGATATCACTGCTGATCCATTGATTGACCACCCCAGTTCCTGTTAGTTAGAAGCAGCGTTTTTTTGTGATTTTTCATAACAGAAAAGAGATTTTCTTTTCATTGAATTCACTACATAATGCTGTGAAGGTCGTACCTCACACCGAGCATATTATCATATAATCTCCTGACCTTGCATTGACCTTGTTATGACCAGGCTTGCGGAAGTTAAAGGTGCTCTTGCGGTTACTGGATCTCTTGTGGGTGCTTGGTAAATATGGCACAAGAGTTCATTTACTGGAAACAATAGCTTTCTCGTTTTGAGCTTCCGGGATTCTGGAACTGCTTCAAATGTTTTGTTGTAAAGCAGCCAGTCAAACAAGTGCATCCACTGTCACCTCTTAAACAGATTCATTCATCATGAGGCTATGACTGAGCCTCAAGCTGCTCCTGCCTGAGGCCACCATAACTTAGAGATTCTTTAAGCGGGAAATGTTTACCTTTCATCTTTCAAACTCGTTTGTCTGTCCAAGTCAAGGTTTTGTTGGCTAATATGGAGTGATGTTTGACTCAGACCCCATTAGGGCATGTCTAAAGCAGGGTGGCCCATGCTGTCTGTGTCTGAGACTTTTTGGATGAACGCCCAAAGCCTTCTATGCCATGGACAACATGGCCGGCAGCCAAAGCTATGCATAGCTTCCTCTTTACAGTCTTTTCTTTCCCTGAGACCCGAGCATACATATGTAACAGGGTACTTCCTCTCACTGGCCAGCTGATTAATCCAAGAGAAACGAGAGAGCAGGAGCTTATTGTGATTGCATCCTCCACGCAGGACACACACAATGCATCACCGTATTGGCCTATTACAGAGGAGATAAAGGCACCGACTCCCAGGACAGCTTTAAACTGAACCACGAGGCTGTTTGTTAGAGTAAGCATGCAGGTGGATCAAAGGCAGTAAATCACGCCGTTTATCTGGAATTCTAATAAAGCCCTTTAGCAAGTTATTACTGACTCTATGTCCTTTTATTCTCCCTGCGTATTTACTGTGCACATCAAAAGCCATTGTGTTTGCTTTTAGCTTATTATACCACGTTCCAGCTAATGCATTAGCCCATTTATACAGCCAGCAGACCTGAAGCAACATTAGGTATCATATTCTTGACTTGATTTATTCACTTTTATAGCTCCGTTATGGCCTCCACCACCCACTGAGGAAAAATATCTGGTAATACAGCCAATTTTTCAGACTGTTTTTAATGAATACATCCTCTGACAGTTGAGACAAAACCAAAACATGAAAGCTGCAGGTTGTAAAACCAAAACAATCAGCTGAAAAACACTAAAATACTAATATTTTACAAGTGAGGTGAGTCACTCTAAGCTATAGCTTTCACGTTACATATTTATTTGATCCATTGTTATTATGAAAATATATTATTATCGCAGCTTTAAGTATTAATAAAATATTAAAAATAACATTAAATATATTGTTATAAGCTGTTGGTCAGACAAGATTTCACTAAAATCGTACAGATAAAAACCCTTAAATTAATAATTAGTGCTAAAATGATTATCGGATTAAGTGATTAGATTGACAGCAAATTAAATGCTCACAATTCTGGTCATCTGCACATAGTTATTAAGCAAAAATGTCAAACATTTAACTCTTCATTTGTTGTTTTTCTCTGTTTTATATCGTAAATTTAAAATCTTTATTTTTGACAGTCTGAACAAAACAGGCTATTAAAAGAAGTCACTTTGGGTTTTGGAGTACTGTTTTTAGAGACTAAACAATAATAGAAACTATATTGACAGATTCATTGATGATGAAAATAACATTAGTTGCAGCAGCATTATCAATAACAATGTGCAATAACAAATACAAACATACAGTGATTTAAAAGGTAGTCATGTTTACCACCTGTTCAAACAAAGCACCTTGAATCTTACAGAGACACCATATTGACTCAGTAAAAAAAGAAACTGCAAAGTCATTTTGTCATTTTTTGACTTCATCAGTTACTCTGGCAGAAGGGTGCGGCTCTAAGTGGCCTTTAGGAAACCGCTTCCTCAATCCAATGTCGGGAAGAGAGCAGCCTTTCTTTTAATCTGCCCGCCGTGTACCCAGAAGACAGCCAAAGCCGACAGCATCCTCTTTTTCCTTGAAACACACACTCCCACATTTACAGCAGCTCCTGTCCTTCTGGCCCACATTTGTCTCCAATTCATGGGAACTGGCAACATTTGTTTGTCATACACTTCAGATACTGTCAGAACTCTACTGTGAGATTTCGGGAAATTGTTGCGTCACGTTCACCAGCTACAACGGGTTTATGATGGTATAGTGTTGAAATCCTGTTGCATTACTGTATCCTAATCTGTCCACTAGCAGCGCAAATCTGAACTAATCTGTGGATGTTCATGCCTCTTGTTTTCAAAAACATCGGTGTTGTGTTTTCTATCTAATCTGCATGATGGATGGATGAGATTCTCTAACGGCTCACCAATTGACACCAGAGCTCCCCTGTCATTAATTATGAACACGGCTGGCAGTGGCACAAGGTGAAGCTATCGAGTCCATGTGTAAAGTACTGCATTACTCTTAGTGTTGTGTCTTCACTCTAATCTATCTTTGCACCAGATACCTGATTAAATGACCTGGTCACAGATATTGGTATCATGCCACTGAGAGGCTTCAGCTTTACACTCATGCATATGAATGTGACTTGCAACTCAATCATTCACCCCTGTGCTGGGAGATATGGCTGTTAGTGTCTCAGCATACATATTACGACATGATATTTCTATATAAAATGTACCAGACTCATGAAAAACCATCCTAAACCCAATGTGTAACTTGTGCAAGATAGTTTTTTGAACGTCCACTTGAGGCTGGCTACAGGAAAAAGTCAATCTCCATTAACCACCACGATTGTTTTGATGATAATACACAAGATTAGTGGATTAATTGATCAACTGAACATTAGCCAACAATTATTTTGATTATCAAACTAATTTTTTTGTGTAATAAATGCCAAACATTTGCTCGTTCCAGCTTCTCAAATGGTTTACATCATTTTAAATTAAATATTTTATTGTTTTGGACTGTAAGTTGGACATAACAAGACATTTGAAGACGTCTCACCTGTGGGATATTATAACAGGCGTTTGTAGCCATTTCCTTTCACGATTTGTCTATTCAATAAAAAATATCCCTATTTTAAACGTCCACTGTTGGAAATTGCAACCAAATTTAAAGTGGGTGTGAAACTCTAACATACGTTCTCTATACTGTTATTAGTCCTGAGTCCGGTTACGCACCTATAAACTAAAAGTGTGATCGTGACGACAGTATTTGGGACAGCAAGAAGCTGTAAAATCCTTTTTTTACAGTCAGCATCATAACTACCTAATAGCTCACTACCGTCCTCTGCAGCAAATTATCGGTCAGGTTATTGTCTCATAATGGGCAAGTGTCAGTTTTAGCAATTACTAGTATTAATTTAATTCATTATACTTTTAAATTGCCTTTAACATCCATCAGTTTTCTGCTCCTTATCAAGGTCAAATGAATTGATTCATTATATTTCTAGGAATTAGCATTACAGCATGCGCTATAAATGTCAATATGTTAATGCTCTTGATAAATGACTGCAGGCCCTAGTGTTCGGACTGGTTTCCGTCATTCTTTGTCTGGTATTCAGGCCCATTCTACGTGTTATCAAAAAGCCCTTAAATGTAATTTAAACCCTACATAAAGTACTTCCACCATGTGATTTAGAGCTGATATTGAGTTCACGCACTGAGCGTATTGACACCACAGACCCGCTGCAGCACAACCGGAACCTACTCTGATCTAATTAGACTAAACATAATTTGGACTCGGACCAAGTCAGGTCAGATCTCAGAGTGGAAACGCGAAGACCTCTAACGTAAAATAGTCAAATTGATTGTGAACGTTCCTCTGTTAGACTTGAAGCAGGATAATAAACCATATTTAATGGATCTGTTATCAACATAAATCAACCTTAATAACGGATTAGTCACCTTGTGAAATGAATGTAAATACATGCACTCATGTATCAGAAAAAGTTAACACTTTATTTTAGGGCTTCGTCATTTCCCAGGAAGTTTCTTAGACATGTAATTTGTTACTAATTAGAGGAAAGTGGGAATCAATTGGTATGCTTTCAATTAATTCCAACTAATCGCCAGAATTTTTTGCACAGCAGGTAAACTGAAGAAGCAACAAGCCCACAATTCAACAGATATGAAGAATAAATGAATATTGAATGAACATTTACTTTGGTTTCCTTCAAGGAAAATGTCCCTCTTTCTCTATAAAGAGTATCAAAGTTTCCTTGGAGGTTTTTCTGGAAAGAACTGACTCATGAATTGTTACCGGGAAAAAGTTTTACCACATTTAATACTTATCGACATTGTCCTGCTCTACTTACAAAAACAAAACGAACCCCAAAGCTAAACTTAAACGAATCTCTATTTTTTTTTGTTGGTTTTCTAAGTTACATATTGAACATGATATGAAAATGAAGCACTGAAGGCAGCTTCGAGGAATCGCTGCAGTGATATCCTGCCACACGCCTCTCTCCACATTAGTAAAATGAGCCTGCGGAGATAAGTGACAGGGCAGCTGTGGCCTGTGACCCAGTCTTTTTCTGTTTCTGTGATAAGGGGTTGATTAAGGCTCGTCCCCATCATCACTGCATGTCTACATATGTGAGCTTGTCAGGCTGCTGAAAGCGAAGGGGCCTTTAGTCAACCACCATGCTAATGGATACTTCAAGTGGATCATAAAAGGATAGTGGGCTCTCTACAGATGGGGGTTGTGTGAGTATTGCAAACCCACAGCTCCAAGTGCATGCTGTGTGGTGTCCTAAAGCGCTCCCTCATTCATTATTCCTTACACAATAAACGCTCAATAGTGAGAGGCAAACTGAGATTTTGACACTTGATGGGTGAATCATACTTTTTGCAACAGGCATGGTGTTGCATAGTGAAAACTGACACATCTAATAGAGTATTGCATTGTGGGATTTTTTTTTTAACAGAAACTAAGGTACATGACTGACTGACTGATTTTTAGGCTGATAATAATAGCAATTATTTGGAGTAATCTTCCTTTGTGACAGGGAATTTTGAATAAATCACCAACAGTGTCAACAGCAAAGCACCTTCACACCTCCCTCTTCATGCTTCATAGTGGGAACCACACATGTAGCTATCATATGTTCACCTTTACAGACGAGGCAGTTGGAACCAAAAAAACTCAGATTTGACTCATCAGACCAAAGTACAAATACATCTGATGTCTATTCGTTTTGTTTCCTGGCCCAAGCAGTTCTCTACTTGTTCTTGGTGGTTTCCTTGCAGCAATTCAACCATGAAGGCCTAATATTTGTAGTTTTCTCTGAACAGTTGACTCTGTGAAGCATTTATGTGGACTCTCATCTGAGGTGCTACAGTATCAATTGGTGATTTCTGCGGCTGGTAGCTCTAATGAACTTCTGCAGCAGAGGTAACTCCTGGTCTTCCTGTCCTGAGGCAGAGCCAAGTTCTTGACATTTTCCCGATTGACTGACCTTCATGTCTAAAAGTAACGATGGACCGTAGATTCTCTTTACTTAGTTGAGTAGTTCTTACTACAGTAGTTGAATAGAGCTTTTTACTTTATGCCAACACTACATTTGAACAACACAACTGATGGTCTCAAACACAGTAAGAAGGCAAGAAATTCCATTAATTAACTTTTGAGAAGGCACATCAAACATCATTTGAAAAGCTTTCCAGGTGATGATCTCATAAAGCTAATTAAGATAATGGTACTGTACACATACCGAGTCAGACATTTAACCATTAAAATAAACTTTGTATCTAAATAATCCCCTTCTAATAAGTGTAGTCTTCATGCCACCACTTCCTCTTTATTTAACTTTTGCATTTCCTGTGATGTGGTAAGTTGTTGTTGCCCTGACACCGAGCTCCTAGGAATCATGCATGTAGAATAAAACTACATGACGGTCATGTGTTGACTGCTGCAACTAACAGTTTTTTTCATTGTTTATTTAATCTGACTTTTTTTTCATCTTTATGGTCTCTAAAATGTCAGGAAATGGGGGGAGGAAATTCCCATCATACTTCACCAAAGTCCAAGGAAAACTCTTGATATTGTTTATTTCGTTCCAAGCAATGATCCAAAACCAAGTTTATTACATCTATTTTGATAGGTTAGGAAAACCAGTAAATATTCATTTCTAAGCTGTGGGAACCAGTGAAAATTTTGGCAAGACAATCTCTTGATCAATTAATTGTTTTTGCTCTAGTTGACTCTGTAAATGTAGTTTCTGTGTTATTTTATGTATTCATAATGTACATTTAAGGCCGAATTTATTGTTTTATTTCAGATTGGTTTGGTTTTGCATATTCTCACACTCATGCCACAGTTGCAGTTGAGTGTTACAATACAGAGCGCTGCTGTTTTTAACTTGGAGCATTGCAAGTAAGCGTTTTGTCGAAAGATTGTGGGATGGTTGATTCCCAAGGCTCAGAATCTCATAAAGAAAATTATAGGTTGTGAGTTTAATCTCCAATTACTTCCATTAAGAGGAGTTAGGTGTGGATTTGTTACTTGGAAGACGTTTGTGGGAATTTATACCATGATGACCACAGTTCGGGTTCATGACCCTTTGGCCCGGCCAGAGCACTCTGAGTACGATTGCCAGTCTGGGTCTGAGCCAGGAGTTAACTGACACCACAGCACCCAGAGGCTCAGTCACTCAGAGACGGCTGGTGTAATTACAGAATCTCTCTACCGCCAGACATGATGTAGACAATGCACGTGTATGCGAACACATCGAAACATAAGCTCTCAGACACACATCGTATCTCCCGTGGCCAGATATCTGATAGTGAGCAATGACCTTCATGTGTAGATGAGAAACTGGTTCATGGTTGTTTTTTTTGTTTTTTTTTTTCTTTAAAGATTAAATTAAAGAGAGACTGCTTAAATCCTTGAAGCCCATGGCTAATATAATTAATTCTAATTAGATTATCCTTTAGCTGCCTTCGAAAAAAAAAAAAAAATGAAGTGGATGAGAAGACCTGCTGTTTTTTGTGCGGTAATGCAATCTCGGATAAGAGCCCTTTTAAAAGTGCTGTGCAATTACGTGGGCTCGTGTAAGGAGCAATGTCATAACCTCCTCATATACTGGAGTGATGGAGTCTAGCTGGAAGAAGCTAATGTATGATAGAAAAACAGAAACCACATACTGTGATGATGTATAAGTAAACTAATTCAGAGCTTTGGGATCAGTTGACCGCCACTAAACCCCTGATACTGACAGTCCAATCCTAGGTTAGCACTTATAACCGTAATGTTGACCCATGAGGGCTGTAGAAGTTAGTGGGAATGGATGGCGGTGGTATTGTTTTTCCTTTCAAAGGCCTAAACTTGAAGAAAAAATGGAAAAAATTTTATTGAAGAGTGTGTTTATCTGCCCTAATGTAAGCAGCATGTTGAGCTAACTAGCTCACCGTCTACAGTAATAATCAAAAGTCACTCAAGGCCAAGAAACCACACCATTAGCTACTTTAGTTTGTGGGTTTACAGGTTCAATAAAAGCCCTGAGCACAATTAGCACAGCTACTGTGAAGTATTTGCCAATGCTAACAGAGTTTATATCTGCTTTGGGGAGTTTACACCCAAGAAATCCTCAATATTACATTTAACAATTAGTCCTCATCCCCCAAAAGTCTCAAATATGTAACTAAACAAGAACAAAAGTGTAATAAATTGATACCATTAGCAGTTCTGACCTGCTACTTTATTATTATCACCCTAAAAGACCTTTCCTAATTAACTAGCTCTACAAACAAAGCTTCTTAATTTCCATATCTTCCACATAGATCATTAACTGGTGAAGAAGCTGAGTTTTTGCCTGGGACATGTAGCTTTTGCCTCTGTTTTTAGCACAACATGAAAACTGCAGTTTGACAAACCACCTTCCAAGCATAACGTAATGCCTAATTAGTGAAACCGCTTGCTAACAGCTGACAGAGCCGACAGTTTCCGGCTGACCCATTTGTTTCCAAACTTAAAACATTTTGGATGTTAAGTTTGCCGTTGTTTGAGGACTTTGGTAGCAGAATGGTTACGGCACATGCCACTTAAATGCCACTGGTTCATGGACCTTTGACAGTTAAAAAAACAGACATGGTAAGACAAACTGTCCCCTAAAGGTCAAAATGCCTCCGAAAAAATAAGAAAATGAAAATCTAAAAAAGCCTGTGAGGCATAGCAACTGTAACTACAGGCGCAGGGCATGGCGAACTGTCAATTTGACATGTTTTATCAGCTCTTTCAGCTCTATTTTTCTTTCTCCGGGAGATGATACATTTTTCTTAATCTAATCTCGTGATCCGGTCATTACCCTCGGCCTCGTCCTCTCCCTCCGGGTAAACTCGGACTTGCTCATTTCCTCTCTACTTGATTGTCATAGAGACAAGAACCAGAAAATGCCTTAAACAGAGGGTTCACAACGACACGGCCGATGTCGGGAAGGGAGCTTTGGATGATCATCTGCTGGTTAAGACCTTTTGGTTATGTCTGTACATGTAGACCCAGCACATGCTGGCCCGTGTGTTACAGCGTGTCTACACAGGAGACGCTTCAGCTGCATTTTTGAGTTATCCGAACTGATACACACCTTTTTCTTTTTTTTTAAATCAATTTAGCTTTCTACAAACTGCTGGAGTGCATATTTTTACACTTCATGTCTATTATCTAGCAATTTATGTGTCTAAGAGCGACTGCCAAAACAGCAGTGACCTACAATTCAATACTGAACCTGAATGCATCCTGTGCAGACATCCTGTGTGTTGGTAGTGCTTTCCACTGTGGAAATCTTGGATCCCGGATGAGATACGTCTGGCCCCTGAAACACTCCTCTCTCATGGCTTGAATTTACTAGTTGGACCTCGTCTTTGCAGAAGCATCCATGTTGGCACTAGAATGTAAAAAAAGCCTGCAGTGGTTAAATACTTTAGTCAGCTTTTCAGGGTTTTAACAATGTTGGCACTGTGTTATATCGTGAAAGGGACTGACTTTTTCTTTGTGTCGCCTGGCACTGGCATTCAACTTGACTAACGCTGCTTTAATTATTGGCTGCATTTTACCCCTTTCTATTTTTCCCACACTCCCTCCTTCCCTTCTCCTGCCTCTGTCGGCTTTTGTCCATGTATAATGGTCTTAAGCCAGTGTGCAGCTGTAGAGCTCGATTCTTGCCTGCGTCTCCAGCAGCACTCCGGCTAGCTGACCCACTAATAGAGGGGTTGTGTGAGGAAAAAGGCCCGGAGGCAGCAGAAGGACTGCAGAGCTGCGGCTTAAAACAAACCCGCCTCCGACAAACGGCGTGGACCTCCCCAGGGGGAAAAAACCCTCAATCGGAAGAAAAGGAAACCTGAATAAGGCCAGAGTGCAGCGGCGTTATCCGACAGTACATCTGTATCCTTACGCCTCGAGCGTCTCCAAACTTTATTTTTGAAATGACCCTGAGTGACTTTGAACATGATGCGGTACTTTGTCAAGATGGCATCATAACCTGAGAAGCTGGTCCCTTAAGGTTTTAAGTGCTCGTCCTTGGTGCTCGGTACATTTTCTTTCAAGCCATAACGCGGAGTCTTAAAAAGGATGCTGCTGTCTTATCCATCAGTGACCACACAACAAGATGAATGCTGACAGACACCGTATGAGCTTCAGTCTGCTTGTCCCTTTTACGCCATGCGTGTGATTGATGAGATCAATCAGGACAAAACAGGAAGACTCTTGTATTAAATATTAAACAGTATTAATATAGACTAATGCTGCTTGAGATCCATTTAAAAAAATAAGCAACGCCTATAAGTTGTTATAAAAAATGGACATCGTGAATGCCTTCGATTTATCTCATGACTCTTTATGGAGCGCCAAACTTGCGGTGGTCTTGACTGGTCTATGCAAACGTTTCACCAATTTTTATGTAAGCTGGCCTGTTATCAGTAGATGCGTCTATAGCAACAAGAATCAAAGTCATGTACCAGTAGTTGGCATTAAATGCTTTGCCAGGTCTTGATTACAGTTATATAATCAGATATTTCCTGATTTCAAGGCAGATTACATGCATTTACTGTATTGTTGTGTTGTTGAGTTAAAAAAATCTGCAACAATTTTCATATTTAAGTAATTGTTTGTCAAAAAACCAGTGGCTCTCGCTTATTTTATGAGAATAATTGGTGCTTCAATGACAATAAACAGAATATTGTTTCAGTGTTTTCTGGCATTTTAAAGACTCATGAGTTGTGAAAATAATCTATCGCAGCCATGATTCTTTCTCATTTGTAAACATGTTGGGATTTCTGTACAAAGAGACATTTTAGCTCCTCTTTCCATATTGTCATGTAGTAGAAGGTAGCTGGACCAACATCAGCTTAACTGACAGGCAAAGGGAGAGGCAGGAGGTGGGGCCGTCTAACCCTAGAAGAATGCAGCAGTGGGTGTGTATGTGTGTCACGAATCTGGGATGTCCGCGCTCATTCCAGCACTTTTCCAGCTGCAGGAACATTTCCATTGTTGGGCGTTAATCCATAGTGACTTTCAGGCTCCCTGACCTTGTCTTTGTGTCCACAGGGAATTTTCATGTGATGCACAAAGCTGGAATGTCAGGCGCCTCAAACAGAGGAACCTCACCGACCTTTTTTTTATTTTGGTGTCTGCTCGTACAGAGTAGTAGTAGTAGTAGTAGTAGTAGTAGTAGTAGTAGTAGTAGTAGTAGTAGTAGTAGTAGTAATAGTAGTTAAAATAATCTGGTGTAAATGTAAAGCTCAGTGGACTTGAGTTTGGCCTGTTTGCCTGATACCCAGGCTTTAGTTTCTGTGATGCCTCTTTTCCACTGCAAACAAGTGGAAGAAACACACACTTGCCTTGCCTTTTTCTGTGTGTGTGTGTGTATAAGGAGTGTGTAATTCAATATTGCATGCACAGACGGCAGAATGGAAGGAAAACAAATAAATACTAGATTGTTTTGTTATCTGGGCCACGTTTGGCTCAGGAGGATTTGGTTTCCGTTGTCTCTCTTTCGGCAGAAATGCCGGGAATCTACGGCTCAGGAGAGAGGATGGAGGATGAGGAGGAGAAATAAATACACTCAGCTCACATCACAGCTCCACTGAATCACTAAAAAGCGCTGATCGGGCGTCTGTCTTGGCAACGAAAGCACAACTTTTATCCAAAATCTTACAGGCAGGCATCCGATCAGCCTTTTTGTTTTTAACGCTGTGGTTGGCAAAGCAAAAAAATCCCGCACTTGTGATTGGTTTGGGTGGAGACAGGAAGCTGTCGTCCGGCCTTTAAGAGGTGGGTGATGTATATCTGAGTGTTGTTGTCATGGTCACGCACAAACGAAACAGCAACGTTGGCGGTGTTTTTGTGAGCTTTTAGGCTCGCGCGTCCGTCACAAATCAGGGAGACACTCTGTCGCACAGCTGAAATCACATGACTGCTCGGATTGCAAGTCAGTCATTGTCGAAAAGGGAATAAGTTCAAAGTCTCACACCGTAAACGTTTGACGGCACTTCATAGCTGTCAAATAAAAAGAAAAACTGCAGTAAAATCTGCAATAATCTCGTCCTTTCATGCTAAACAGTAACAGATAAGATGCGCTGCCTCTATAAAAAGCCAACATTAGTTTTAATGTGGTTTTTTGACTGACTTTATCATCACCAAATCTTAAATCATACATTTCCTTCTACCTTTTAATCTTTCCACCTCAGATGCTGGTGAAACCACATGTTTAATGGCTTTGATGAGTGCATTGCATAAAATTGCTTTGATGGGAAGAGTCTTGTTTTTTCCGCAGCCATAAACTTCCCATCCACTCGTTTAATTCCTTCTACAGCAGCAGAAGTGTGTAGATGGTTACGGGAAATACAATAAAATACATTAGACTGTATTGGACCTTCGGCACAGGGGTGCAGTGGTTAGCCTCACAGCAAGAAGGTTCATGGTCCGAACTTTTGTTTGTGGACTTGTGAACTTGAATGGTTGTTTGTCTCTTTGTGCCCTGTGATGAACTGGTGACTTGTCCAGGGTGTACCCCACCTCTCGCGGTTACAGAGGATAGATGGATATTAGACTTAAATGTATCTAACGCATGAGCAGCACTGAAGAGCAGACGATCAGACGTTCGCTGCCAGGAATTGTTTGATCGTTCGACCTTCAGAAAGAAAAGATTTGCTGCTCTTGCTCGTCTGCAGTTCAATAAATTGAATATTTTTGGTTTTAAGCCGTGACTCAGACAAAACAACACATTTTAAAAAAACATCACATTTCACTGCCCTAATGAAGTTTTCTGCACCGTTGAATCAATCGGCAGATGAATAAATGATGAAAATAATCATTTAGTTGCAGCTGGAGTTGTCATGGAGCAATGAGGTCTAAATTTTATAATGCGTTTGAGAACAAGGGCACAGACAAGGGTGAGGGGTAATGTATGTATTTATTTATTTATTGAAGGTCATAATATGCGGCTCTTGTTCAGCCTCTGCCGCCTCCCGACTAATCTAAAGATCAGCAAAGACATGGATCATCTGTAGATCTGACGCCAGGGTGCATGTCAAACAAGCCACCTGTAACGACGCCTACCTGTCCAGTCAAAGTGGTCACACTGTTATTTATGCATAACTTTAATTTAACTTTTGGCACTTCCACAGTGGCTTCACTTCCCAGCCACAAAGGGTTGCAGCTTGTTCCAGACACTCTGTGCCTGGTTTATGAACACTAGGAACAGGGTCAGTACCTAAACTAATGACCAGTAGCTGAGTCCTCTGAATATCTGAAGCCACATCAGGCTCAATCTGGTCTCTCTGTCCTAATCAGGACCCTGGAGGACCTGGCCGCCTGCCACTGCTAAAGCAGCAGCCTCCTGGCTCCTGATTTATTGTATTGAGTTGGCCCAAATAAGCAGACACAGTCCATTACACCACCACTATCAGAGCAGCAATTGATCCAATTAGGGTGCCATAGAATGAGGGCCGCTGTACCTCCAGAAACACGGCGAAAACTATTGCAAGAATGACAAAGAGTGCAAGTCTGGGTCACTTTATCTTGTGCAAATGTGTGTCTCTGCGACGTGAAACAGGTGTGTTTGAGTTATTCTTTGTTTTGACGCCGTCTCACTGCGTTGAGATTGTTGTGTAAATGTTGTGGCTAAACAGTCGGCGCTCCCAGCTAATGTTGATTTAGATATGTCGCCATGCAAAGGGTCAACACGACGAGGAACTCCTCTTGCGCACAACTGAGAGAAATCATACACGCTGGGATGACTGGTGATATCCTGAAAACAAGGTTAAAGTGTTCTTGATGTAACTTTTGGGAGCAGATAGGAGATAATCCAGTGCAATATCATCACGTGGTATGATTGTACTTGTACATCCTGAGCTGCTGCGGTTTGAGTTTTTGATTGTGGAGCGATGAGATGGTGATGAGCCATAAGGTCACAGAAGTGTGTTTGTGAGTGTGTTGGCTTCAAAAGGTGACTGAAGGTCTTTTAATAACGGTTTCTTTGCAAGCCTGGACAATTTGGTTGAAATATTTACTACCACTGTTATAAATATGGACAGCTGTACAGCTTGTTATGATTATATTATTTATAACTGGCGAATCAAGTTAACCGCCAAACATAAAGGAAGGTCAACAACACAAGACACAGCAGCCAGCTGATATTACTTACAAGTCCAACAGCCAGAAGCCCAGCTCGGCGTCTGTCTTTCAGCCTTTTATTTCATGAAGCTCTTGCCGCTCACTCTTTTCTTGAGCTTCCTCCATCATCAACGCCCTCTTTGGTGTTTTCGCCTCTGTCATTATGTCCATAGAGGCTGCTGCAGCTCCTGTTCTGGCATGACACCAGCTCCCCATCATCAGCATTTGCCTGCTTCCAAGTGTTTCAAAACACCCGTGGTACAAACACTTAACACTCCCCCCGGTGCTCTGAACTCACAGTCCGGGCAGCCCAGCTAACAAACTGAGCTTACAGCAGCTACAGTTTCACCAAAATCAGTGAAATAGTTGGTGGTGTGTGACTTAGTGCCCTAAAGCGCTACAGACTTCTTGCGGGTGATCATATCCGGAGCACAAAGTTGCATAGTGTGACCATTCACCTGATTTCATGTCAGTGTAGCAACGAAATGATTCAAAATCTGTCATTTTCATGTCAGTGTAGCAACGAAATGATTCAAAATCTGTCATTTTATGGTAGAGAAGTTACAGTGTTGCTGTAACTGATTGATTGAACAGCTCTTTTCATCAACCAATAAGATTAATGACTATTATATGTTCTAATCCATTCATATTTTTGGTCTGCACTGCAATTTGATGTCTTCACACATCATGTTTTTCAACAGCCCAAAGATGATTAATTTACTGTCATAAAAGAAAAGCGGCAAATATTCACATTTAATAAGCTGGAACCGGTAAATGTTTGGCATTTTCTTACTAAATTGCAGAAAAGACTGATCGAGTATTAAATTGTCTGTGAGACGACTAATTATTTTATGTTCAAGCACAATATGTTCAAGTCTGTACAAAACAAATTCCACTTCATCTCGATAAAACTGTATCAAGTTGGTTTCTTTGTGACTAATTGTCCATCATATCTCCTGTGAGCCACATTAGATCCAACAGAGAGTGTAATTGTGTTGTAGTGCTGAAAAGAGAATTTGAAACAGAACCTTAATTTTAGCTATTTTTCATAATTAATTGATTTTTATCATTTATCCAGCATTAATCCAATCAAATTAATCACTGTTTTCAGGCTCTCAGATGTGATGATTTACTGTTTTATATCATTTGTAATTGATTATTATGGGAGATTTTCCTGTTAGTTGCACAAAACAAAGTGCTTGAAATTGTCGCTTTGGTCTCTGGCATCTAGATATTGTCAAAACAATTGATGAATTATTTATTGCAACAAATTTGCAGTTAACTGATTAGTTAATCATCAAAAGTCACTTGTTTCAGTGTCTCAAATGTGAATATTTGCTACATTTTATGGTCTTCTATGATAGTACATTTAATTTAGTTGGGGAAAACAAGCAGTTTAAAGACGCCCTCTTGGACTTGGAAGTAGTTTTTGGGCATCTGTAAACATGTTTATTTCTGCTGTGAAGTTGGATGTTTTAACATGGGGACTTACGGAGACTGCCTCTGTCTATATCCAGCCTCAAGAGGACGTTAGAGGAACTGCAGTTTTTGGCTTCACTTCACAGCCACTTGAACCAGACATGAACTGAAGACGCTGTGGCTCATGGTTGGCATCTTAAGTTTTTGACCTCCCAGAGAAACTTTTCATTTTAGAAAAATAGTGAAATTGCACATCAGAAACTATTAATAATGAAAATGTGTTTGCAGCCTTTGAGTTTCACTTCTCTTAAGCATAGCCTTTACCTGTGGACTCATCACCAGACACAAACAAGCTGATGTCAAATTGCCCCTGAACGTTGCCCTGTCTCCATCCGCCTGTATGAATATTCATCTCATTTGCATATTAGTTGCATGTTTCCTCTGGCAGTTTGAAGGTCAGAACAGAGAGATTATCAGAACACCACGACGCACGTTTTTGGATTTGTTGAAATTGTTTTTCTTTCCAAAATATATCAAACTGAAAGAATTTAAAGTCTGTCCATTTATGCAAAACTAACATTTGGCTTCTCCCTAAACTACTACATTATTTAAGCTCACACACAAGCTTCACAAGTACTTCCCGATACAATATTTAAACTATGTGGCTGCCCAGCCCTCATTTTCACATCCTTCTCCTCTTCTTCTTCCTCCTTCTGCAGGATCTGTCTCAAGGCCCGGACCTTGACGGTTCAGGAGAGCAGATGACGGACGGAGACGCCAGACTGACGGACATCTGCAGTGGCGCAGCGGGCGGCAAAATGGCGACCATCGCTGAATACTACGCTGGCAAGAACGTGCTGATCACGGGGGCCACGGGCTTCATGGGAAAAGTGCTGGTGGAGAAGCTGCTGAGATCCTGCCCCGAGGTCAAAGCCCTCTACCTCCTGGTCAGACCCAAAGCCGGCCAGTCCATGCAGCAGAGGGTCAGCGACATGATGACGTGCAAGGTAAGAGCCACGTGTGCAGAAATGTTTTGACTTTGACTCAAGGTCGAGTACATAACAATGTAAGAGGAGAAAATGAATCCACGCTTGGATTCAAGGTCTGTTTTGGATGAATTTGGTGTTTTGTTCCCAATTGCAAGTTCATTGTTTTTGGTTTACAATGTGTCCGAAAACTGGTGATCATGTCCTTTTGACTGACAGTCAGTTTACCACCATAAAAGACAAAGAAAACCAGCAAATATTTGCATTTAAGAAGCTTTAAACCAGTGAATATTTGGTATTTTTCTAAGAAATTACTTAAGGATTGATCGAATATCAAGTTTTGCTGGTAAATTTTCTGTCAGTGGACCAATCTGTCCATGTCAGTACGATACAACAACAATAAAACTCAATAAATAACAGTATGAAGTTATTCTCTTTGCTACTAAATCTTCTTTTTATGGCACATCTGCAACAACAAAATGTTTTTGACTTTGCTACAGCTGTGATTTGAACCTCTGACTTGGCCTCTCAACAGTCGCCAAAGCTCATGGGTATTGTGGTATTTAACCACCATAGCAAAAGTAATAAAGGGAAAAAAAACATTCAAACTTATGGTTTATAACACAAACCTCTCTTATTGGTCTCTCGTCCAAGAAAGTGTGTTGAGAAGCACTGAGGATTATTTCTTGCCTGTCAACCAAACTGTGCTGGAAATGGTGGAAAATCTGAGCGTAAGGACACGTCACTCTGCCTTATTTTTACATTTTAATACCCTTGTGGCTTTACAATTGGTGCCATCGTTTCTGCATTTTGAACATGTGGAAAATGACAGATTGTAACAGCTAAAACACTCATGAGACACACAGCAGTAATTTAATGATAACAAATCCTCTAACTAACCTTTCCAGCAGCACTCCTGAGCCCATCCAACCAGGCGTCGTTCAGTATGTTTTGACTGTTTTGACTAGTGGGCTGTTGAACCAAATCATCATTCAAATCCCGGTTTGTTCAGGTGACTTTGCGGTTGCAAGTGAATTGACAGAGTAGTAGAAATTTGCCTGTGCTGTTGCCATGGTGAGGTGACACTCAAAAAGAGTCCGAGAGTTCATCTTTGGGTTTCACGGCGTGAGGCGCAAAAGAGTCAGAGAGCGAAATGAAGGAATAATAAAAGGTTAAGTGAACTTGCAGCTACCGCTTTTGAAAATATCCGGTGTGTTTGGGCGCCGGGTAATGAGGAGGTGAGGAAAAGAAGAAGGGACGGACGACGATGAGCGCCGAAGCATCGACACTGGCCGCGTATCGATGTGTTTAGAAGCAGCTGCTGCAGCTTCTGCTGCTCTGCTCGGCTGTTGTTGGCCTCAAACTGTCAGCGCACCTAAAGAAAATCACACTTTTCGCTGTATCCCCCTTTTTTCTGTCTCTGTCTCCCTCTAATAGCGTCTATTTTTACCGCTCCTGTTGAACTTTGGTACTACATTCATTATTCTACTCACAGAGCAGCAGATGATTTTGTTCTTTAATTCGTCTTCACACTTTTCCTCCTAGCCCCCCCCCCCAATCCTTCTGTCAAGGTAAGCATGATGCTTCTGCTATCTGGATTTCACAGAACATCACCATGTAATTAGTTCACTCTGACACAACATGAGCTTTATGAAACTATAAATTGTTGCTTTGTTTTAAATAGCCAGCTGTACACTCGTCTTTCTTTCAGTCTTTTATTTCACCAAGCTCTCGCCAACGACTAAAAGTCAGTCCCAGATTTACTCTTGGCTGGCGGCCTCTTACTCGGTCACTTCTCTCTTCTCAGCTTCCTTCGCTGTCCTCCTCTTTGGTCTCTTTGCCTCTTGTCGTTATGTCCATAGAGACTGCTGAGTGTCCCCAGTTCTCTGAGCTCACAGTCTGGGCAGCCCGGCTAACAAACAGAGCTAACAGCAGCTACAGTCGGCAGCAGTTTACTTTACCGTCCATCAGGAAACACTGTAAATCAGAGAGTTGAGGTGGCGGAGCAGCCAGAGGACATCAGATGGAAACCAGAAAACATTTTCTGAATAAAATATGATCCAGTTTCATCGAGCTGGGTCTGTATTCGTTGCGCTGGGAATCGTCCCAAAGCTCCAACAGAAGAGCGAGATGATAAAAGCTTTTGGATAAACATCCCACACCAGTAGATGATTTTAAAAAGTCCGTAAACCTGACATGGATCAGATGGATAGACATATGTAGAATTGAAAACTCCTGTTGCATATCAGTTAGTAACTATTTAATCCACTTTGTTTTCACAGATACTGACATAAATTATCTGCCGTCAGTGTCTCATTATTTCCCCCTCGATGATTTTCCATTGGATTTGGCATCGCTCTAATAGTGTTCACTATCAGGACACCGCATGATGCTCTGCCAACTCACTCATGCTCGATCCGCATTCAGAACTGATGTCATTAAATTTCCATGACTAGAGCCTCAAGTACCAATTGCTATTCATGCGGGTCCTTAGGTCGGTATTATTCTATTCAGCATCGGGATAATTCATGAAGGAGAACAGTGGTTCTGTCTCTCGAGTAGCCTCTCCTCTCATCCCTTAAGCCAGGCCAGTATCTTTCTTACCACCTGTTGCTAGGTAACGACAAAGAGATCTGTCCCATGGTGTTTTTCAAAGGACGCAATCAGGGGAGCTGCCCCGAGCAAGAGAGGGACAAACCGATAGGAATCTCCTTGTCTGTGCAGTGACTTTGACATTTGAGTCTGTCTGTCTGTGCTTCTTTGATCCAGTGGAAATGTTTAGACGCCTGCAGCTCTTGCCGTGCTGCCAGGCACCGAATGGCATGTCAGGCACTTGATACAAGTAGGCCTGTCGGGTACACGGGGGCCTCTCTCCTGCTCTGTGGCATGCTTTACCTCGCCCACCAGCTGGCCTGTTGTAGCAGTCTTAGGTTCCATCTCTGAGGCTGTGCAGCATCTTTTAGAAATGCAGGTCTGGAGATGGAGAAGAAATGGGGTCAGATGCCGGGTGGAGAGGTGGGAAGTGGAATTTTTTCGGGTAGGAAGAGATCCTGTGGAATTTGCCTACAAGGCAGGATCCTGGATCGAGGGGCGGTTTACTCTGTTCCTGTAAAATGACTATTGGGATATTCGGCGATCGTTGCAGCAGCTATAACACAGATGGCTCTAAACGATGCTGAATTTTGTGTGCTGGCCACATCAGGATTATCTGGAGGCTCTTCAGGACAGCCCAGCCATCAGTTGATTGGCAGAAGACAGAAATTCTCCTGATAATTATTAGTGCTTTTGATTTAAAAACAAAAAACAAATTTAGGATTTGGCTTCCAGTGGTGGTGCAGAATCCTTCAAGTGCCAGAAGAGGCTGCATAACAATTCATTTATAAAGCAAAAAATACCCCAATATCTACTGATTAAAGCCTTTTTAAATATGTAAAGCTGCTGATTATCTGTTTTAAAAATGATATTCAATGTTAAATGTGGGTGTAGTTGACATTATGTAAGGGATATTGCCCCATCCTTGGAGTGATACAGGACCTGGGGCGGTCTTGAGTCTTATTTTACAACTCTATATTATCCTGCTTATTACATGGCTACTTACTCAAAAAATCTATATCATGTGGCAAATTATTAATTCAAAAATGATTTGATGATTGATTTTTAAAATGATTTTCTTGCATCCGCTGTGCAGAAGTAAATATCTTTGGACCATTATAAGACCTCATCTACTGACTAATTAATCGATTTAATAGGGGCGGGAAAAAATATCAATCATTTTTATTTTCAACCCAAGAAAATGGACTTCAGCCCAGATTTCGTTGCTTGAAATTCAGCAGAGTTCCCTAAAAAAGTTCCAGGAAAAGTGCGGTGCATCAAACTCTCTCTCTCTGTCTGAGCAGATACTTTCCACTCTGTTCGGTCTCCTTTCACAACATTCCCACGAGCAAACAAAGCCTGACTGTTTTTACTTTGTATTACTAATGTACTGTCAATGGTTGCCAGTCGTTAAATTTGTGTTTACTCACCATATTTGTTCAAACATGTCGACTAATGGGCTGCAGTGGAGGCGAGAAGATTTACCGAGCAGATGTTCAAAAAATATGAATCATGCACAACACAATCGATTTTTCATTTTTTGCTTCGATACGAGTGTAGAAGTATTTTTTTGAAATCCAGTTGACTCACTGTGTTTTTGTTGCCTTCCTCTTTCACCTCCACACGTTGGCATGATGTCAACACACCCTTGACATGGTCCGCTTAGTCTCAAAGACGAGAGAGAGACGGCCGCTGATTACTGTGTTTGGACACAGACTGACATATGTCACTGCAGTAATAGAAGAGTGTCATGCCTTACATGCCTGAAATATCATGGAGATGTTACTGTTGATGCACAAATAAGCCACGTCTGTGTCTTTTTATATATTCATGCAGGTTAGTGCGACACTGTGTCTTCGTGGAAGTTGAGCAACGTCTCTTTCTTTCCTGCCGGTGCGTCATGTATGTTTCCAGCAGGCTTTACTTTCAACTCCTAAATTATTGATAGTGGTGCATCTTAGAGACACTTGGCTGAGCATGCGGTTCAAGAAAAGTATATGTATGTACACTACAAGCACTTTTGCACTCACTTACCTTCTGATTTTACTTTGCAACAATATAAAGAATGGATGTCGTATTTGCAACGTCATCCATAAGAGCTGTTTTGAAGCCCAATGTGGAGGCTTTGGCTGGCATCATGTTGGCATCTCCTCTTCCGCCTCCTGGCTGAGACGTGCATCATCGGTGGACCTGAGCCGGGCTGAATGACGCCTGGGTGCTCAGACAAACCATCTGTAACAGCACCTACTTGTCGGTATAGCGTCCACACTGTTAATCCTGCCTAACTTTAAGCTTTAGTATAATCTGAACAGGTGAGTTGTATATAAATTCACCCTCAGTACAGTTGTCATGAACAGGGAAATTAGCTACAGAGACCAAAACTGTTTTTTGTACAGGCTGTAAACATGTTTATTTCTGCTGTGAAGTTGGACATTTGAACATGGGGACTTATGGAGACTGACTCACTTCTGGAGCCAGCCTCAAGTGGACGTTTGAGGAACTGCAGTTTTTGGTGCTTCCACATTGGCTTCACAGCCACAGAGGTTGCCGCTTGTTCATAAGTAAACTCTAGATTGAAAACACATCCCTCCTCTCTGCTTGTTGTTAGAGGATGTTTGCAGCAGCCCTCCTGCTCCGTGGTTTCCAGTCGTTTTGCCATTATCACACCCTGATCCAACATGACTACATTGTTCTATTGATTTCCTCTTGTTTGCATCCAGAGCCAGGTGTTCTTTGCAGCGATATAAATATTTAAGATTTATTGATTTCCATTAGCTCTTACAGGCAGCTCTGTGTTTCCACTTGTGGAGCTTGATGAAATTCTTTCCCGAATTCTTAACGGCAACTGCCAAGCGCAGACACACCTGAAGCATTTACCGCTCAATCCTGCAAGCAAGAGCGGACCATTCCTAACATGCACCACCCTCCACCGCCACCATCCAAACATGCATTCAGACTTTTACGAGCTAAATCCTGCAGTTAAGCTCTGCTAAAACAGCAACTTTTTATGCTTGAGAGTAAGTGGGGTAACGCTGTGTTGAGTCAGGGATTCTTAGGAGGAGGTGGCTGTGGCTGCCAGTGTGGCACATTTGCACATTTGCTTTGCTGCTCACGTGTGGTTGGCTGGCATGAAATGCAGCCGGCAAGCAGAATGAGAGACAACCAACAGCCCCGACAACTCCTCCCCGGAGAGAGGGGCAAGGGGGAACCAATGCTTTTGCGTATAATTAGGCCGCAAATTAACTCCAGTTTATGAAACAAATTAGCACATTAAACATTGCTGGTGAAGTCATTAAGGCAGCGCAGACATGCGTAGTGAAGACTTCAGGGGACTGTCGTAGCCCATTGGCTCCACAGCATGTGGAGAGTCTGCCAAGCAGTTTTCCCTCTCTCCACGTCCATATGGCTCCACAGATATCTGTGGCAGGAGGCCCTCGGAGATGTGATGTATTGGTTTTTTGCCACTTTTAGCATGGCGACGGTGTCCTTTTTAAATTAGAGGACTCATACTCATCTATGCCTGTGCATAATATACATGAAATCTTACAGTATTGCCCCTAAAAGCTGTTTCTGTATGACTGATAACTCATTGGTCAAGATACTGAACCCTTTCCAGATTAATCTTTTGGTTTTTCATTCAACAGAATGTCAGAAAATGATGAAAAACATGAAAAATCTGTGTTTCCTAAAGACCAAGGTGACATCCTCAAATGTGTTTTTGTCCACAACCCAAAGATATTCAGTTTACTCTCACAGAGGACTAAAGAAACCAGAAAATATTCTTTTGTTATTGAATCCACTGTAAAAGGAAAACCGCTTGAAGAAAGCAAAGTAAATATAGAAAAATGTTCTGGATCTCAAGGTCCCTCACATCATTATTTAGCCTTTAGTCGGTGGTGTTTGCATGTGGGTGTTATCGATCTAGTCAAAATGAACTTTTGGTCTGAAAAGGGGCCAGAAGGTTGGTCAAGGCTTCGATGTCTGGTGGCAGGACATATGAGAAGCTGGTCTCAATATCAAAGGGGATCACGTTCATCTAGATTACAGCCCATAGTAGCTGAACCGACACAACCCGATACACAAAATCAGAGTGTTTCCACAGGAGTGCACTTGAGACACGTCCGTTCTTGTCAGGAAAGTCAACATTATGGTGAATGGAAGTGGTTCATCTGTGTTTGCCACTGGGACCACGTGTTTCTCTGTGGTTGCTGCAGTGTAAAAAAAAATATTTGATCACAACCTTTTGTGTAATTGTTCTTTTGGCAGCTGCAGCTCCGTATATCTTAGGCTCCTGTTATGTTATTCTTGGCTCTTAAGGCTCTGCTGATTATCTTCATGACCCAAAACGATGAACACAACTAGCAGAACTAAACACTTGAGTTGGACTCTAATCTCAGAAATGAGTACTTGAGACTCTTAACTCTAACCTCTAACTCTCCGGCTCGAAAGCCTGCTAAATTCCCCGAATAATAAAGATTGAAAAGCTGGCATCGGGCAGGCCTTGCAAAACCATGACTACCGTAAATTCTCATAAAATCTGGTATTTAAATAACAGAGTCTGCACAAATAAATAAAGGCCGGTTGGTAATAAAGGCAGGGTAAAAACCCATCGAGTGGGATTGAAATTACTTGTAGCCTCGTAAAAGCTGTCACATTGTAAATTCAGCATAATGTTCATTTTCACAGCATTTTTTTCCCCCAACAGAGTTATGTTCTACTCGGGTCAGTTTATGTTTTGGTCCATCGATTTTCCTTCAGAAACAAATAACAAGCTGAGTTTGACTTAAAAAAACGGTTCGATTTTTATTTTCCTGTTTCATAAAACAAAGAACAAAATCTCTAATAACTGCTGCAATGATTTTCTGCAGATGACAGGCTCTGTTATGTCTGAAACAATAACAATTAAAGAGTTAAAGCAACAGCGGCACACTGGCAATCCTACATTTGGCACCTTTTATCTTCTAAATTATCATTTCTGATGTGTATAAAACTGTAAAAATGCCAATCACACTGTCCTGGAGACCACAATAAATGTCTACAACTGTCTTATTTTGCTTGACTAACAGTAAAAAAAAAGAAAAAAAGCCCAAATATTCAGTTTACAGTGCTACTAAAACAAGTAAAAAGCAACTTTTAAATAATTAATCTTATTATTACACTGAGTAATTTAAGAGTCTGCAGCTGTGACCTCAAGTCAGATATAACCACCAGTTTTTTTGACACACATTGCTGAAAGGAAAACCAAAAGATACACTGACCTATTCACATCATTGTTTTCAGTTCCTGTTTGATTTTAAGATACCGTCAAAGTCAAATTAAAACCTCACGTTAAAGATTACCAGTAAAAGACTTGAGACTTGATTTGGGCTTTTAGCTCTGGCTGGCTGTCTCAGCATGGTACCCTTATTTAACTCCTCTGTTTGGTTTATATTAAGGCTTAAACTTATGCAGAATTAACAGTGTGGCCGCTTTGATTGACAGGTGAGTGCCATTACAGGTGACTTATTTGAGCACCCGGGTCCTCGGGTCCACCCACGATCTACATCTATGCCTATTTTTAGATTAGCCAGGAGGTAGCAGAGGCAGGACTGCCAGGACTTCATAACCACTCTTCAGTAACCTGCGGGTGACGTGACGGATACGCCATCCATGTTTCATACAGTCTATAATTTTCACTTTTCAATCCCACCTAACTCCAAGTGTTATTTAGTGAGCACACACTATAAACCCAGTCTCGTTTCTGTGCGTTTGCTCTTGGAGGGTAATAAAATTCTCCTCGGCTCAGCGTCGGATCACTGTCTTGAAAGACTGGAATGCGATGCCACCGGCATACCGAACGCCGAGCCCACAAACTCTACATTTGCCGTCACTGTAAACCTTATTACTCTGCCCGTATCGATCTTTTCAATTGAGTTGTGTACAATGATATCCCAGAGTCAGACATGAGAAAACCCTGCGTTTCCATCAGTTTGCTGTGATGCTGAGCTGCTCACTGAAACCCTTGATCGCTCCCCTAAGCTCTTAAGAAGCTGTGAGATTCGGGGTAGAATAAAGAGATATATCCAGCAGTTGTGTCTCTTAAATGGACCTCACCGTGACACAAAGCACTGTTTGTAGACTGTGCTTACCTTAAGATAAAACCAGAACACTTGTTCCCTCATGCATATCAAATTGTGTGCTTTAATTGACCTTTTTCCTCCCCACATTAATCAGTTTTCTTGGCATCCAGGAGCCTTCCCAATGCATAAGCACTGCACAGCATTTTAAAAGCTAATGGTATGAAATCAGTGTTTCTAAAATAAGTCAGCAGTTTCACCTCAGACTGAAGGTTTGGAGGAACTTTTGTGTTGAAATGTGAAGCGACACAGGCTGGTTAAATCTGTTTTTATGCCACCGGGACACCGAGACAGGGATAGATGGATGGGAGACGAGTGTAGATGAACCCGTTTTTTCCTTTTTTAATATGCTGACAGCCCCGGGGTTTAGTCATATCTGTCCTTCATCACAGCTTCCCATGAGGCTCTTTCTGTCTTCTTTCTCTCTTGGCTGTATCTTAGTATGAGGCCTTGTCAGCTCAGAAGATGAGAAGGAGAATCTCGCTGGAGTTTTGGGCATTGTTAGTAACTTTTTGGAAAAACCTCTTTTGTCAGTGATCCTGCCCACATCACAGCGTTCGACTTATTTAGACGCCGCATGTCAGGAAATGGGAGGTCATCGCTGAGGGTGCAGCCGTTAATTGCTTCTGTCTGACGGGGTTTGGCGGACCTTTCCGTCGCTACAGTAAATTTTCCGGGCTGTTTGTCTCTGATTGGTTGTATCCAGCTGAGTCAGCTGGATACCAGACTGGTACGGATGTTACAGAGGAGCAAAAATAGGGAGATTTACAGTGGGGTTTTTTTTTGGCAGGGTTGGAGGTTCAATCCCCTGCTCCTCTTGTTCTTGGGCAAGACACTGAACCCCAAATTGCTCCAGGTTGTCAGGCCCAGCATCTTGCATGATACTTTATCTGTCTGTGTGTGAAAGGAATGAGATGAGACGCAATCAAGGAACCATTTAACATTTCAAGTATGGTAATGTCCCAAAAACTACCAGAATACTGTTTGTTTGTCTGATTACTTATGAACTTGAGTGTTTGTTCATTGGTCAAGGTACTGAACTTTTTGTCAATTAATCTTTTCATTGTTTCGTTCGATAAAATGTCAGAAAATGGTGAAAAATATCTAAAAATCAGTGTTTCCCAAAGCCCAAGGTATCTTTTTGTCCACAACCCAAAGATATATTTAGTTTACTGTCGCAGAGGACTAAAGACACCAGAAAATATTCACATTTGAGAATCTGAAATCTAAATTTTTCCTTTAAAACAAAATAGTAGGACTTAAGGTGATTGTCACAATGAGGGTCACAGTGCATCCTTTCCTTACAGTGTCTTTGCGCAGACATTCATAGTCTTATACTTATTTGTCTATATTATGAGTGACAAAGTAGGTCCACAACTAACGATTTATTAGATTAATAGTTTGGTCTATAAAACATTAAAAATGCCAATCACAGTGTCCAATAGACCAAAATAAATGTCTTGTTTTGCTTGACTAACAGTCAAAATATTCAGTTTACAATGATAAATTCTCCAGTTACAGGAGTGACAAGATATTAAGATATTCATTCACAAGTTTGAGTCTGCAGCTGTGACCTTCAGTCTGTCAAGGAGTCATGCTACACCACCTGAAAGTGTGAAGAGCACGGTCATCATTAGCTCCTTTCACACTGTGTCCTGTTGTAACCTCTCCTCACACATGACAGAGTTGACATTTTGCCACCATAAACTTTTCTCTTTTTTTTTGGACAATGTCGAAAAAGAATCTTTCTCTGTGTGTCATTCCTGGGAAGGTCTGAGTGAAGGGGGCTGTGAAAAGAAGCGGAGACCAGTTAAAGGGCAGTTAGTGAGAAGAGAGGCTGTTTGAATGGCTTCTCGGGTTGCCAGGCTGAAAGGAAAGTGCCATTAGTGTTGGGTTTCTGTGAAAGTCCACAGAGCGGCTGCTCCAAGCGCTCTCGATGGAAGATTTATCGCTCACAGGGTCTTTAAAATGGGCAACGCCGAGAAAGAAACACATGTACCGGCCATGTAAACGGATGAAAATCACTCACAGGACTGACTTGTACAGAAAACCTCGGATCCCAGCTTGGTTTGAAACCAGCACACTTGTGTCTGTGGTGATGTTTTTCCCCTCGCAGCGCTGAGGAAATGCAAACTGGTGGACTATTGTGTTCTCGTACAAGGCAGTTTGCTCATTGATGCCCGTGGGTCGGAGAAGGGTGTGATGGTAAATGCGATCGGTGGAAGGCTGGCACAAGAAAAGAGCCTTTTACAAAACAACAGCACGATCCCACAATGCCTTTCTCTGCCTGTGCCCAATAACAAAGAGCGCTCTGAAGCCCACACTCCACGGCCTCAGTCACCCCTCTGACCCTGGTGCTCTTTCTCCCTTCTGGGTCTTTCTGTAATTTAACTTTAGCTTAGAGGTGCTTCAGAAAATATCTTTTTTTGGCTGAGTGTAGCCTGGTAGATCATCTGCTGCTATTTTAGTTGAGTAGTATCGGTCATGGAGTGAGAGTGTGAACTAAAAACATGGGTAACATTTTCAACTTTCAAGTGGGCAGTGAGTGAGTGAGTTGGATCTCATTTTCTTTTGCAGGTACAGCTCTGTGTAATGTGATCGTGGTACCCAAATTGTGGCACTTAAGTTAATTTCCAACCACCAGGAGGTATCCTGAACATGGAGTAACCATAGACGGTATAAAAAATGTACGTTGTATCCGTGATGTCACCTACAGGTTTCTAAAGAGACGCTGTGAAGTCGTCACCACTTTGACAGTCCTGTCTCTGAGGCTAATTTAAAAATTGGCAAAGACGTCGATCGTAAGTGGAGCTGAATTGAAGCCCGGTCGCTCAAACAAGCCACTTGTAACAGCACCTACCTGTCAATCAAAGCATCCATGCTCTTAATCCTGCATAACTTTAAGCCTTAATATCATTTGAACAGATGCGTTTTATATAAATTCACCCTCAGTACAGTTGTCATGAACGGGGAAATTAGCTATAGAGACCAAAACAGTTTTTTGTACCAGGCTGTAAACATGTTTATTTCTGCTGTGAAGTCATTTGAACATGGGGACTTATGGAGACTGACTCACTTCTGGAGCCAGCCTCAAGTGGACGTTTGAGGAACTGCAGTCTTTTGGCACATTTAAAGCCACGGAGGTCGCTAAATTGGTGAAAATCAGCAGTTTGCTTCTTTGGATAAGATGCATACAATGCCAAATTAATTTGAAGGTATGAAGAATTAACAATTTGTTTGTCAGTGTTTTCACACAGTTTGTAAAGTTTGTTTCTAACGCAACAAACCGAGAAGATTTTTAAAGGGAGTCCGGGATTCCTTTCTGTCTGGGTGACAGAGGAGTTTATCGAGGTTACTGTTTACTACATTCGTAAAACCGGACGTGTGTTCTGTCACAAACCTCTGCTCTCTGTGTTGACACTTCAAACTGCATCCCTGCTTCTTTTTTTGTTTTGTGCTGTAATGCAGCCAGCGACAACATAATGTGTCTTTACTGTGAACATGTCAACAGTAACATTTTAAGTGAAGCTGACAACATGTCTGGCTGACAGACAGCTGACAGCACCGTTATGGCGGTGCAGACTATGTATAATTAAAGCCTAATTAATATATAAACTCACTGCAAAAGATGCATTAGCTGCATGTATTCATAACTAACCTGGGATAGCTGGCTGGCATTTGTAATCCTTTCTAATATGAAAGATGTCTCCTCTAAAAAAAAAAAAAAAAATACTTTTTTGTATGTAGGCTATGTTCAGATTACCCTCACCACCTGAAAACTGAAACTATCACAGAGCATCCTCTAGACTTCTGGGAAGATTCAGAGATATTTGTGCTGCAAGGAGCAGCTGTGTTACAGTGTGTGTTCTCACACTGCTGTCACAGAAAACTGGAAGCTGTGTCTGTTGTTGTTGTTGTTGAAGCATTTCATGGTTACCGTCTTGATGGATGTTTGATGCAAACCATGCTGTTCTCCTGTCTTTCACCGGGTTATGTCATACAAAACATTGCAATCACAACGAGAGACAGAAAATAAAGCATTGTTTGGGGTGGAATTTGTGCATTTATTTGATAAGACAGTGAGGGGATGACCAGAGCAAAGGACCACAGACTGAAGTCGAACTGTATTTTCATATTTTTTTTTACTGTGCCGCCTCTTCTCTCATGTCAGTATTAATACTTTTAGGACAATTAAAACCACTTTGTCAAAGGTCCAGCGTGTAGGATTTAGTGGTATCTAGCAGTGAAGTTGCAGATTTCAACCAACTGAATACAGCTCACCCATTCCAAGCCATTCAGAGAAAGTACGGTGGCCATGAAACCCCCCAAAAAAACGCAAGAGGCCCTACTGCATGAGCCGGTGTTTGATTTGTCTGCTCTGGGTTACTGTAGAAAAAATGGCCGAGTGACGTGTACCTGCAGCGTCTGTAGCTTATTAAAAGTAATAATTCTTACTTGTGAATATTATATTCAATATCTAAATCTCACACACTGGACCTTTTTAATGTTAGAGAAAGAATTCGTTCGTGGTAAACATATTGTAGACATTATTGAAACCTTGCAGCAGTGCTGATGAGAGTGAAGTGAGCAGCTGGGAAAGAAATGACTGAAAATGCTCACATGAGTCTGTGTATTAGGAATTTGGCTTTTTTTAATTTAGTTAAACTGAAGTTTTACTTTTTTCTTCTCATCCTTTCTGAGAACGAGGGTCTCTTATTTCTCTTTCCTTCCAGATGTGTTTCCTGTTCCTCGTCTTCCTCTTGTCCTCAGACCATGAGCTGATTTTTCCACTTTTTTTTTTCCCACATTTTCCAAAGTAATGACGTATTTGGAGAATCATTAATCTCTAAGACAGATGCCCACCCTCCTTTTTTAAATAAATACAAAATCAAAAATCGCCATCTGGTGATGGGTTTATGTAGATTGCTTCTATTCCGGATAGAAGAAGGAAAACGGGAGCGGCGTCATCGCTGATTGTAATGGGGTGGATTTGTGACTCTGTGATATTTGGCGTAATTGAGTTTCTATTTTTAATGGAGAGCTGGACTGTGACGCAGTATTTTGTAGAAGGATATATAACTTGATATCACAGATCTCCCGTCTTCTCAATTGTGATTGTAATAACTGTTTGACAGCTACGAGCAGTTTCGTAAGAACACGGCGGGTTGTGGTTTCAGAGTTTCTCCTCTGTGAAAGTAGCTCCTCTTCCTCTTTCTGCTGTTTCTCGTGGTTTGTAACCGTAGCGGTTGCAAAACCTCATGAATGACACTTGCACTAGCAAAGTGATGTGAGGCATTCTTCTTTATTTTTATATAAAACTCCTGTAAAAATCTTTTTGCTATTTTAAAAAAGAGGCTCCTGGTGAGGAGGCTCCTCTTCTTGCTCTGCAGAAGTTTCCTGACGCGTCTCAGACAGGTACGGTGTATGAAGAGGAGGAGAGGAGGTTCACGTTTTGTTGTCAGGGTAAGCCTCCTTGTGTGGTTTTTGTGGATGACTGCTCGCTGCCAGAATCTGGGTGGTTTGTTTTTGTTGCCAGGCTACACACCCTCAGGAGGAAGTTCAGCTGAGGTTATTGCATGACACTTTAACAGATCTGTGAATCATAGAGTAAAGAGGGAACGCTTTGTGCACTAAAACACATCCTGATTTGGGGTTTTTTTTTGGAAGGATTTCTCTGAGAAAGCCGTTTTCTTGCTGCCACTCTCTGCCAGCTGTTGGCTTACAGCAGACACAGGGAAAACACTATTATTTTAGCATTACATAATGATAGCAGGGCTACGCTCTCCTGCAGAAAATACTGCATGCACCCCCTCCTCTCCTCCCTCAGCTGGGAATAGTTGCGGGTTATGACATTACATAGTGTACATCAGGGCTTGTGCCTAATATGGGCAGCAGCGTGGGGTATTCGGCGCTACAAAGCAAAAGATGGATGTGGATACAGAACATGAATATAAACAGCTGTTTGAAGCTGTTTAATTCAACATCTGTCCTCTTCAGCAAGAGTGCAGTGCTGACGCATACACAGAGAGCGAGCATGCACTTTTTTTTTTATCTTCCTCTCACACCGTCTCTTACTATCTGTACAGCTGCCTCATTGCCAGATATTTCAGCCATGTTGGCTGCACACAGAGACACACACACACACACACGCGTGACGCAACACGACATCCGACTGACTTTCTATCTTTTTTTTTTTGGCTCTGCAGGAGGTTTCATGCTCAGCTCGGCGCTCTGCAGGAGGGTGCACCAGGGTGTCAGGAAGGCAGGAAGGCGGTTGTGTGAGACATTAGCTGGTAAATGTAGACAAGAGTTCACTTATCCCCCCCTCCTCCTCCTCCGCCTCCCTATCCTCGCTTCATGCTGGAATGTCGTCTGCAGCCCTCAGCGAAGCATGAAGCAGTGTAAACAGGTGGAATAATATCACACAAGCGGGGCTTTGTGTGGGTGTATCGTGCAGAATATGACGCACGTGTGCTCACACACTTGTCGTCATGAGCCGGACAGTTCTAGGCGAGTATTTTTGACCTGGACGAAGAGCTGAAGGTTTGTCATTTATTGAGATTCAGACATTGGAGCAGCCTAAGCTGGAAGAAATAAGCATTTCTTGCAGCCACGACCTTGCACACAAAGAGGCCTTTCCCCTCAGAATCCACTGAACAGAAGAGCAAATGTTCAGCTTGCATTGTGTATATGTTTGGTTTGTGCAACACTGATAGCCTTATGTGTACAACAGGGAGTGCGTTTCTTCAATGAGGCCTCTCTGACTTGTGTGTATTTGTGTGTGTGCATACTGTGTCGGACATCCATCAGGGGACACGCCTAACTCTGACTCATGGCACTGATAAACAGAAGTCAGCGGGCCGCAGCAGAAACACTTCTTCAGTACTTACATGTGCAACCCAACCCGTCTGTCACACCCTCACAGGGCAGAGCGACACCTCATATACGGTAAAAGCGCAAATATTGACACAGTCATATTTCCTCTTTTTAGTTGAGTAATCAGCCGGATAATGAGCCAGAGTCACCTCTGAAGGAGGTCGGTTATTTATGTATCGTCTTGGCTGTGCAAATCTAAACCAAAAGTGTTTTTAAACTTCTTCAGTTGGACGTCTCTTTCCTGTTTTTCTGTTGAGAGCAAATTTAATCAGAGGGCGCATATCGTGTTTCCGCATTGGTGTGTTCTGTTCTATGTATTCTATATTTGATCTGCCTGATTTATTTAAAAACACGCCTTCAAATCATGGTTATTTTATCTTTTAAAAGTTGCTGCACTGGTGCTCCAGCAAGTTTTAGTTTATCATGATATAAATTTCTCATCTTTCCACCACACACGGCGCTGGGATTTCATTTAATTCATACACCGACGATAAAGGAACTAAGGAGCTAATCACATTCACACACACTGAGCAATTTGTTCAGTATTTAGCCCAGAGACACTGACACGCAGACCCGAGGAGACACCGATCTTCTCATTAGAGAAGCAGACGACCTGCTCCATCTCCTGAGCCTCAGCCGCCTCTGTTGACGGGTATCGTGCTATCAAAAGGACGCACCCCGATCAAGGATTTTATAGAGCTTTCCACCATCAGTTAATGTCTCCATACAGATCATCTTTTGATATGACAAAATGACCAAAATTGAGTTCACATGTCGGTGAAAGATAGTCATTGCCACAGAGGCAGTTGTGAAGTAGGAGGTGGAATCAAGAGGTTGTGTTGTAGGTCTCCATGGGTGGACATGTACCCCCGATAACTGACTATATATTATCCCACCTCTCCGTATGCTGCACCTGGACCAGGCGATCCTCGCTACAGGCATCATTACTTACAAAAAAAATACACATTTCCCAGGGTACACACACACAGGAATGCGTCACCCAACTCACCACAACTCTCTACCATTCACAAAATATGAGCGAAGCGGCTGTTAAAGGTCCAATGTGTAAGATTAACTTTTCAGAATATGGTAAAGATGGACTATAACTTAACTTATAACCAAGCAGGTGTGTGTGTATATATAAGTGGCAAATGGTGCCACAAACCCAAAAGTATAAAGTTAAGAAATGCAGAACCAAAAAGTAAATCTCGCCTCATGTCGAGCGGTTTTACCGTTAAAAGAATGACTTTTAATGTCAGCGCTGACTAATCATCTCGGTACCGCAACCGGTTATTAATAGCTGTCAGCGTGGAGCTGTAGGAGCTGTGTGGTCAGACACGGTGTCCTGTTAGGAGAAGGTCACATTCTCATTACCGTGAAGCGTCTTTGATAAGACACTCAGCAGCACGAGGATCACAGTCGACCGATTTCCGCACGATTTCCCTCCGCATGACATCCATGTTCAGAGTGATGAAGAGGCCACATGATTCAGATCAGAAATAAATCGGGTGATTTTGAAACTTTACACTGACATGTGATGAGGTGATTGTTGCCTGAGGAGGATTAGGCAAAGCAACACATTTGCTGCCCTCGAGCTCTCGTGCAATATGGGCTTAATTATAAGTGACATTTAAGTCATTCGCTCTATTTATTGTCCTGCATTATTTAAACCCTACTTACTCTACCGAACTCTCTCTCTGTTTGTTTGTGTGGCAGCTTTTCGACCGAGTGCGGGAGGACAACCCCGACTTCCACCAGAAGATCATCCCCATCAGCAGCGAGCTGGTGCAGCCGGGCCTCGCCATCAGCCCGGAGGACGTGGAAAAGCTCAGCGGCTGCATCAACATCGTCTTCCACTGCGCTGCCACCATCCGCTTCGACGAGCCACTCAAGTGAGAATCACTCAACCCCCTTTCATCATCTCTTTTACTATCCGTAGTGCTGCCACGGTTTGCAACATGTTAAACCGCGTTGACCTGCAGCTTTTTTGGCACTGAACCTTACTGGGTAGATGTTCCTCCTGAGCAGGAACTTCCTGTTATGAGGCGTCACTCTGAGGCTCACTGCACGGTCTGTGCTGGTTCATTGAGCAAAGAGGATGTTTATTTCAAAGAGACGAGGATGTGGAGAAATCACCCGCTTGTTAAAAGTCACCCAGAGTACAGTGTGACGAACTGCCAAACAATAGTTTGTTCCTTCTTTAATCAGAGCCACAATGTGCTTGTGTGATCCAGATACTAATGAGGCACGTCTGGGCTTTGTTCTCCCAGGTGGAAGCTGTGATCCTGTAATGAAGTAGTGTGGTGGTAGTGATAGGGTCCATGTAGGAGGTGATGCAGATGTTGTTACAAGAGTTTCACCAGTCGGTGAGATTTATTTTTAGACGAGAGCAGTTGTAGAAATTGATTGTTCATAACAAAGGTTCCATATGGCCTGATGACTAACGGTGCGGACCAGGGACTCTGCTGCAGCCTCAGGCTGCTGTGCTGGTTCTTGGTGTTGGGACAGTGCTTTTTTCTTCGATGGATGACGTGCTGATGCCCTGCGAGTTTATTTCTTGAGTTAAAACCAATGTTTCTCAAAAAATGTCAGAGTTTGAGGTACAAATATTGTACTTTTCACTCCACTATGTCAGAGTTTGAGGTACAAATATTGTACTTTTCACTCCACTGAATTTGTCTGAGATTACAGTTTCATACATCCTAATCGTCCAGTGAAAGTCATGTGTCCAAATGTGGTGATTGTCCTGAAGGTTGAAGTCGTCCTTTTATGGGTCGAGGAGATTCTCCTCCGTCTTAAGAAAAATAAACTCTCGGATTAGCTGGAAAATGCAACACAAAGCTGAAAACTGTTTTTCAGAGCTCATGAAAGACTTTTTGCAGATACATGGTTCTCACAGGAGAGTAGACCATGATGCATTACTCCCCGACGGTATATAAAGTAGTTAAAATTAGCTCTACCTTGAACATGTTCAGCAGTAAAATGCAAGATAAACATTAATCCAAAAACATCAGATATCATAAAGCACTGACAAAGCAGAATTTCACTTCAGTGTGTACTTTTCTGATACTTAAAGGTCCAGTGTGTAAGATTTAGGTGACCCCTTTACAGAATGTGGCAAAAATTAGATATGATATTTCTAACTATGTTTCCTTTAATTGATGTTTTTGTTACCTTTTAAAATGAGACTTTGTCTACAGAGGAAGCAGGTCCTCTTCCATAGTCTATGTTTCTACAGTAGCCCAGAATGCAACTAAATACTGGCTCCAGATTGGGCTGAGTTTTGTGGCCACTGTAATTATTCAGTTGGTTGCAATTTGCCCTTAAATCATATATATAAACGGTATAAAGCATGGACGTCGTATCCATGACGTCACCCACAGGTTTCTGAAGAGCCAAAGCAGCATCAGTACAGTTGTCATGAACGGGGAAATTAGCTACAGAGACCAAAACTGTTTTTTGTACCAGGCTCTAAACATGTTTATTTCTGCTGTGAAGTTGGACATTTCAACATAGGGACTTATGGAAACTGACTCACTTCTGGAGCCAGCCTCAAGTGGACGTTTGAGGAACTGCACTTCCGCATCATGGCGGTTGCAGCTTGGGCAAAACATCCCCAGCCTTAATTTAAATGTCCTGCTGCGGGAGTCTTCCCTTCAAAACAGCACAGCTTTTGACTACAGTGAGTTTTTGATTGCGAGCGCTGGTCTGAGGTCAGCACACCATGTTGACACTGAGCCTGACAGACAACAGGGAAAGCCATCTGTTGACACTGTGCTTTAGTTTAAGACCACATACAAACGCGTAAACATGTTCTGCTACCTCTCTTTGTCTGGCAGTGTAAATATCCAAACACTGAATTAGGCCTGATCCTTCATGCGGTACACACACTGCACAAAGTTATGCCTGCTGTAATACGTCTGGGAATCTGCAGGGTTTAATTACAGGAAGATTACACTCTGTTAGATTGATACATAAAATGTGAACATTTACATACTGGGCCTGTGGGAACTTTGGATTTACGACTGCAATATTAAAACCGTGGCTAGGGCGGATTCATAGAGCATTTTTCAAGGTGCATATTAAAGTAAAAGTAAGAGGACGAAGGTAGCACCGGATATTAAGTAAACATTAAAAGCAGGTCTAAGATGGTGAGTTTCAGTCAGTAATGTGGGAAATATTTTCATCAGGAGGAAGAACATACGTCACACTGCTTGTTGCACATCCTGTTTTCATCAAAGCCACATTTTAGGGTGTGAAATCTAACAATAGACGACAGCAGCGAGCTGTTTTTGTCATTCTGATAAACACGCCACACAGACAGGATGTAGAAATAGCAAAATATCTCTTCAGCATGCAGTATGTTAGATTAATTTGATATAAAACATGTTGAGGATTTAGTTGGTTGGTTGGTTCAAGGTGGTGCTGGACCGCTCTGGATGTGTGTTTGGAGGGTGGAGACACCTGTTGGTGTTGAGTGACGGCTCGGTTAGGATGAAGCTGAACTCCACACAGCTTTACATCGATCTGTTACAGCTTCCACATCTCTCTCTGTCCTGCCGTGACCAGCTCTCCTCTCTCCATCTTTGGCCTCCTATCTTCACCCCTTCCCCTCTCTCTCTTTCCTCCACGTCTCCATCATCGCTCACTCGTCATCACTCTTGCGTAGCGACCCTCCGGCCTTGTAAGCAGTGCAGAGGCATGAATCAGACGAGTCGGGCGTCTCTCGTTTTTTTAGACTTGTTCTTTTCGTGCTGACACCTCAGCTGGTCTTCATCCTCTATTCACACTTTACAGGATAACTCCTCCTTATGCAGTTTTGGCTATAATCCCTTTATCTTTAATAACATTGCACTCACTAAGAGGTGGTCGGAGGTTAGCCAAACTTATTTGGAAGGGAAAACAAAGATGAAAAGAGAAATTTGAGCTGCAACTAACAATTATTTTTTTACTATTGATTAATCTTCTTGAACTATTTGAGCTTTAAAATGTCATAAATTTGTACAAAAATCTCCGTCAGCCAAATATTGTGGTTAAATTACTTATCTGGTCCAACAACAGACAGCAAATCGTCTCAGTTTAGGAGCTCGAATCAGGGAATGTTTGGGATAGAAACGATTAATCAGTTATCAAAATAGTTGCTGGTGCTCGATTAACCGACTAATCGTTGCAGCTTTAGATTAAATATCGACTCAGACTGTTGGTTGTTCATGATCATCACGTAGTTTTGTGCAATTTTCTCAATAAGGTTGCAACTAACGATCATTTTTATTATAAACTAATCAATAATTCAACCTGCTGCGCCTCAAAGCTCTCTCGGCCACCATACAGAAATATTAATCTTCTAAAGCCGAAGGCTACACATTCAGATGTCTTTCTTTTTTCTGACCAACAGTTTAAAACCCCCAAAAATATTCAACTGATTATCACAGGAGACAAAAAAAGCAGTAAATTGTCTCAGTTTAGGAAGCTCGGACTGGAAAGTGCTTTTGACGTTGGATTTTTGCTCGAAACAATCGATGATCTAAATAATTTTCTGTCAGCTCTGATGATCAGGCAGTTTCTGGCTGTGTGAAGTCTTTTTAAATCAGCGGCCTTCAAACTTTTTTTCTCTAAAACCTTAAAAGCTGAGCTAACTTCTGACCCAAAGGTCAAAGGTTAAATATATTATGAGCACTTTAAGCAATGAGCCGGGTATCTTTTAAAAAAGAAGTCTTTTTAATTTGTTAATACATCGCCCCTTTTAATATTGCTTATCAGGGTCCAGGTTGCATCCATTTAATTAATTAAAACATCAAGAAATATTGTTTTATATTGCTGCAAAGTGCTGACAAAAATATGATGCAATAATAAATAATTCAAGGCCATATCGTCCCCGCTGATTCTCCTTAATTCTTTCATACTTCCGACAATATAAACAATCTTATCTTAATGAATCCTGCAGAAACTGAGTTGTTTTGTCTTTGTCTTTGTGAGGAAAAACTTGGCAGAGATGAGACATGTCTGAAAAAATACAGCAAAGTTATGTAGTCTGTCTTGTTTTAATATTTCCTAACTTGGTAACTTTCAAGATAACTTTGATCAGTTCTTGGAAACCACTGCTTGATATAAAATGTTAATCAAAGCAGTAACGTTCCCAGATCTCTGTAATTAATCTGATGAAAGATTTGACCCGACGTGTCATAAAGTTGCACTAAATTGATCCTCTGCGGTGTTTCCGTGCAGTCCTTACATCCAAATGATGACTGCAAAAACAGATGGGTGATGAGTCAGCTGCAGGAAGAGGCACAGCGGCACGTCCATCTTTTCTTGACTGTCCTGCTGGCGTGACGCCCTACATATGGTCCCAGAAGGTTGTGGGAAGACGACGTGCCCACACACCGAGCACGTCCTCTAATAACCACCAACACCGCCCGCCCTGCCTCCCCTCCTTGACGCTGCTAACTGTCACCACTTTGCTGATATTTATCTGTTCTGGCTCTGACAATCTGGCGCCACCTGACCGCATCCGATTCGTGCCGGTGGACCCGCCGCCCACCACGCACACAGGCACAAACTGTCCATCTCTCTGTTCATCTTTTTTTTTTTCCTGTCACCTCACGAGCACCACCCACACAAAGCCGGAGAATCACTCCCTATCTCGCAGTTGCTGTTTTAAAATGACCCTCAGTTTTTTCTTGCTGTCGCCTCGGGCACGGTGGACACAGTGGAGGCAGAGAAAAGTCGGATGTGTTGGTTTCAAGCTGCACGATTCAGAATCTCGATGCACAGCAGGACTAGAGCTGATAAATGTGCTTCCACCTCAGGGGGTTTCTTTATTTTGACAAGAGCGAAAACCGTTAATCAGTCCAACAACAGGATGTAGAGTCACTGTATTGTTACTCTCAATATTCAAGGTGGAAACTTTACACAGGAATTAAGGCCTCTGCTTGAAAATGACGTACCCAAACTGAGTATAACTCTGCAAGTACAAGATCTATTTGAATCATTTTGGTGTCATAATAAAATCTTTGGCTGCTGGTTTGCTGATTTTTTTTCATAATAGAGCAACACTGTTGGTAACTGTTGGAATCGTCACAGTCTCAGCTTTCTATTGACACGCCGTTTGTCTGTGTAGCATGAAGTGTCCGAGCACTAGCAATGGAAATGTGGTGAGTGGGTTGACTTTATGATGCTATAGATTTGCTCATTAATTTGCTTTGTTTTTAAGTTGTGTTCGGTGTGTGTAAATTTGATTTTATATGTGCTCGTAGCAGAGTTTCTCCTGTTTAATTCAATGTGCGATATGACTGTATTGTTACGTGATTAGTACAGTGTTTCATGCTTTTTTTTGTGTGTGTGTTGCGGAGCGACCCCAGGGTGGGCCCAATTGAAGCTTTAAGAGTTTGACTGGATCGGAAAAATAACGGGAATGAAACACAAATGTATTTATTTGTTCAAGCTGTATTTATCATATCATATAAGCAGTCGGATGATCTACTGAATTTAATGAGATGCTGGCGAATTATCTGCACATGTGATGGAATATCCAAAAATTCCTGAGCTTAGCTTTCCCTTTCTGGAGAGTTTCCCAGAAATTGGATAAATGGATGTTTATTCATGATGAACATCGTAGATAATCGTATCTCTGCCTCCGCTACTGTACATGACTCAGCATGAATTCTGATAATGGTTTAAACCTTTAGGATCACCTCATACAAGCATTCCCAGCCGGCGTACATATCATAATACGCAAACCATTTCTTGTCTCTGTTGTGCAACGTGTTCGGGTAATACCGTCCATGATTATAGTCAAATTTGGATGAATAGTTCCTGAATTATCGAGCAGAATTTCTGAACATTAGCTGGTTGCAGCTTCTCAAACGTGAGGATTTGCTGCTTTTGAATAAATCTCGCCCCTTTTTAGACTGTCGCAGGCGTCTGTTGGGCTCTCGGGGAATCTGTGATGCTGCTTTTTTCACAATTTTCTGACATTTCTAGACAAAGCGACGATTGTTAATTGAAAAAACTAAACCTACAAATGATCAGAATTAGTAGCTGCAGCTCTGTTTCTGATTCCTCTGGATTGCACGCTCATTAAACATCTTTGATTTGTTTCTGTCCGCCTCCTCTCCTCTGTCTTACTGATTGCGATTTAAGGAGAAATCAGGAGCGCTCGGTTTGATGCAGAGGATCTCCCTGCGAACGCAAGGAAGGAAGAATTCTGGAGGAGCAACAGATTTCTCTTTGAGGTGTGAATTGAAATCTGGTTAATTGTGCAGCCGTACTGGCACGCGCACTCTACACCGACCCACACGAGCTGAAGTGCTCGTGGCTGGATGAGTGGAAGTATGAGCTGAAAATGTTGCTCGGTGGAAATAATGATGAGACTAACACATTTATAAGAAGAGCAGATGTTTGCTTCCCCCCCCTCCCCTCACCTCTTTCTCTCTCATTCTGTCTCGTCCTCACTCCCTCTTTGGTTTCATGTCTCACCATCCTGCCGCGTCGCTCGGCTCCGGCTTATAATCATGTTTCATACTAGTCTGCAAATTCTCATTTGAATGGAGCACTCAGGATCTGGCATGCAAATGCTCAAACAGAGATATTAACAGGCTGCCAAATGCGCACACACACACACACACACACACACACACACACACATTTAATCTCAATCAAACAAACTGTTCACTCCCACACACACACACACATACACACACACTGTTTGACAGTACATCTCCTCTTGTCTCCGACAGACACGCCCTGCAGCTGAACGTGATAGCCACGCAGCAGCTCCTCAGCCTGGCCAAGCAGATGCATCACCTCGAGGCCTTCATTCACATCTCCACCGCCTATGCAAACTGCAACCGCAAGTACATCGACGAGGTCATCTACCCGCCCCCCGTCGAGCCCAAGAAGCTCATCGACTCTCTTGAGTGAGTGGATTAAAGTTTTTTTTGTGTGTGTTTGTGCCTTTAGGACCTGAAATCAATTCTTGTTCAGGTTGATTCACGTGAAATATGAATACAAACATAATAATACACATATAGTGTGTGATATATTGAACATATAATCATATACTAAAGGGGAAACATCTGTATTTTTCAACCTGGACCGTATTTTCCCATAATTCTTGTGTCTAAGTGACTAATGAGGGGGACAGATTCTTGAAACTGGTCCAGTATTGAGCGAGAACACTGCAGCCGTTTGCACACACCAATGTACGTCCACTAAAAGTGCTTGTTTCTGCCATGGACAGATTGTTATTATAGGAGTCTGACAGCATTATGGAAAGGAGCAGTTATGACTCTCTGTTCAAAGCCACCAGACACCATTGACAAAAACAGTCATTTTACTGTGCAGAGCCTCGGGGGATGCTGGTCTACCACTGCTTCGTTTGTTTGTGTAACTTTTGGTTTAACTTGTTAGTTCGGGAGCAGCAGTCTCTCTCGATACTGGATGAAAAATTAAAAAAAATATGTTGTTACAGTTCAAATCTGATTTGTCTGAACAGCAAAATCAGATTCAAGCCACATTCGGAGGTGGTTTGTAATGCATTTCCAATCAGATTTCTACAGATACATCTCAGCCCGGACACTCTGGACACTCATATTGGATTTCAAAGTGTCTTTTCAGTCACTTAAACCAACCCCCACACACAACAACAAGATCAGATCCAGAGTGGCTGAGCAGAACTAGAAGAGCAGTATGGAGGACATCACAGAGAACAATTAAATTGTCTACTGACACTCCAGACGAAGCTGCTTCCATGTTTGAAAACCAACGTACCATATAGGTTGGTGGAGACACACAAATCTGATCTGATCACTTACAAATTACAGAGTGGAGGGTCGGTCTTAAAGATCTGATTTGAGAAACAAATCTGATTTGCCTGCAGTCTGAACAAAGACACAAAAACATGAGAAATAAGCTTTCCTTTAAGAGTTCATAAGAGGGGTTGTTGGGTTATGTCCACTTTTTTGGTTTTTGTTTTGTTGGGGACTATTTTCAGCGGCGGATTAATCCACATTTGTTGCTCCAGTGAGTATTCGGGGGGGCAAAAGGACGATGTTTGTAGGATTGACTCAAAACAAGGAACATGTCACCCAGTGCTACAGTGTGGCATATTACACCTCAAAAGTAACTACCTGTAAAATGATTGTAGTGGAGAAAAAATATAATGCAGGGGGAAATATTTTGTCCCAATACTGATAGTGAAACAGTATTTTTTTTCTCTAAGCAAAGCACTTTTTCATTTGATAGAAGATGCCAAAGTTCACATCAGTATTTAATGAGCAGCCGTAAAGTCAAAAATCAGTGACGTTTCTGGATTTCTTAATCTCATCACACTTTGATTAAGTCACTTTTCAGAACTCTGTATTGAGTTAGATCTCCGGTTCCAAATCGCTGCCCGCATCTTTTGATTTGCTCACCGCTTCAAACATAATGAACAGAAATAATGAAGTGAAATTAGACGGCGATCCAGTCTCTTTTACGAGGCTAAAACCAGTCCTGAAGTTCTCCGGGAATAATGAAGCATGAATGAGCTGCAAAAATTTAAATTATTGCCTCGACATGTAGCACAGAGAGAAAGTCAGATGTCCTGGTGTGTGTGGAATAACAGAAATGCAGGTTTAATTAAAAAGGCAGAGATGTAAGACGTCTGTCACCACAGCATGTTGTGTTCTCCTGCCTGAGCCCTTTTCGTTTCTGTCTTCAGGTGGATGGACGACGGTATCGTGCGCGACATCACGCCGCGGCTCATCGGCGACAGGCCCAACACGTACACCTACACCAAAGCCCTGGCCGAGTTCGTGGTGCAGCAGGAGCAGGACAAGCTCAACATCGGCATCATCAGACCCTCCATAGTGGGAGCCAGCTGGCAGGAGCCTTTCCCCGTGAGTTAAACCACCTCGTTGTCTGTACTGTGGTTCATGATGATGATTCCCTGATGTCGTCAGGGTTGTGAAACCCAACACTGCTGCTTGTGGCTCATCTTTATCAACAAGTTTGACTGACTCAGGTCAGGTCGTCTTGATCCCGTGCTCCTTATGAAACAGTAAAACGAATGGAAATACGATATCGATTGATGTAATCCAGCACAGGTCAGCGCCGCTCCCTTGTGGGTTTTATCTTAAGTGGCGTAGGATTAAAGCAAATTGGTTAATATATCAGCGCGAGTCAGTGATTCAACCGAGTCGTCAAACAGCTGCTGGGTGACGAGGGAAGAAATGAAACACAGAGCAGAGATGACAAACAAAATGAAGGTCACAGATTGAAGAGTGCAGATATGTTTGAGAGTTCAGCAGAGGATTTAAACTTTCTATGATTTAAGCTGCTTCCGGGCAAGCTGCTGGTGCTGCAGGCGTCCTGACATCTTCACTTTTTAAAACTGTGAGGAGCTACAGAAGATCGTAACAGCTTCCTTCTCTCTTTTACTGCCTTATACTTATTAATGATGTCATTATCTGTGATATCCATCATGAACAGATGTCCATAAATCCAGTTTTAACTCTTTTAAGCCCACACCGTAACTCGTTGAATCGTTACTTTTCATGTTTACGTCCCCCAAAGCGGTACGGATTTGAAGTTCCAGTTGGCCCAGTGTTACGTCCCCAGTGTAAGGTGTTGGGAGTGTAACATAAATACATTTTATATTATGGCATAAAGTCAGAGTCCACACGCTCATTAACAGCTCAAAAGCAAGTGGTTTATCACTGCTGCAAGAAGACAAAACAACCATACACACAGCTGAGAAAAGAAGCTTCTCTTTGGAGAGAACTCAGGCCGACACAATAAACAAAAGAAACTAGCTTTTTAGGGGAAGATACCTAAACCCTGTTCCAAAAGAAACAACAAAAAGACACTAAATAAACCTAAAACTTCTCAACTAAAAACTCGATAAATGAATCACAAGAAAAGGCAGTTCACTCCTACTGCTTCAAAACCGACAGCGACTATTTATAAGTGTGTTAAAAAGTGACAATATACAGGAATATAAGGGAAATCATTCACACATGAGGAGGAGGAGGAGTATTCAACTCCCAGGTGAGCAGGATCTTATATAGGTGCACGCCGGATTCCCATCAGCTGGAGCTCTGCACCGATACCAAAGAGGTCACACTCTTTGATTAGTTGATCAACTGATAGTCACTAAAGAGGAAATTAAGCGATTTCCTATCATCATCATTACTATATCATCATAATAATTAATATTCAAGTCGGTTATCGTGCAAAAATACCAAACATTTGTTATTTCCAGCTTCTTCAAAGTGAGTTTTAGCTCAGAGCCCTTTGTGACTTTGACAAATCTTAACTCCACGTACTACCAGAAACAGCTGAGAAGGATGATGGTGGTGAAAGCTATTATTTATTTCTTGTTTCCAGTGTAGGGAATAAAGTTCAGATGTCCAAACCTCCAAAATATCCAGATTACAGAGATAAAAAATGGAGACCAGCAGAAAATGATCAAGTTTAAGAAGCTAAAAAAATGACTTAAACAATTATCCATTAAACAAAAAGACATTTGAAGACGTCTTTTTTTATTCTTCTTATGCTTGCAGCCTTACTTCTCGCCCTGTTGACTGTGTGAAAGGAGTTTTTTGGGATCGTGGTAGCTGATTCGACCTTCAAGGTCGTCCTATCAGATCAGAGCTTACCTTCATTCAGAACATTCCTGTGAAGTAATCAAAGGTATTCGGGGAGATTAGGAAACTATTCCGTGTTGATAAAATACAGGAAAAAAAGAAAAAAACCCACAGGGAAGTCCTCGTTTATCAGGCGTTGGGAAATGCAGGCCTTGTTGCGTGCACACTGGGACTCTGACGGCAGCTCCTGGCTCCGCGCTCGGCCTGGCAGCGACTTCTTCAAAGGGGCCTCACTTGCGCTTGGCCGTGCAATCGCCTTGGCAGCTCGTGCCGGTAGGCGCTGTGCTGCGAGGCGAGGCGAGGTGGGGGAAGGGAGAGTAGGACTGCCTATTTATGTTTGTGTTTACAACCAAAATGAGCATGCAGATCTGTCAGTTTGTGATTCTTACATCTTCATTTATGACGCACGTGATAAAATTCAAACATCTGTGTCACTTCAGCCTGGCGTGAAGCCAGCCAACAGATTGTGGTGCTAAAAACGCAGCTGCCCTCAGCGGCCTGATCGTCTTTATCTGCAGCAGCAGAACATATTATTAGACTCAGGACAAGACCACATAATGGGTCTCCAGTCCGACACGTTGGAAGCTGCAGCAGTCTATAACCAGTGGTTTCATCCATTTTTAATGCACTCTAATTGAAGTCGACAATCACTGCTACCCCAGCCTCCTCTGTTCTCCCACCGCAGGAAGTAACATGACTCTGAACAGCTGATTCAGCACACGTACAACCACATACAGCACATGTTGCTGTTTGGATCTATACCTTTAATGTCGTACATGTCTTACAAAAGCCCGGGATTTACACCTTCTCTGTTCTTAACACCTCAGGGTTGGATCGACAACTTCAACGGGCCGAGCGGAGTCTTTATAGCTGTAAGTTAAAAAAGTGCCTGATGTCAAATCTCCGAGCTTTTTCAAGCGCACAGTCTTTTAAGACGATGTTGACGATGTTCTTCTTGTGTTGTTCAGGCTGGGAAGGGGATCCTGCGCACCATGAGAGCCAACAACGATGCGGTGGCTGATCTGATCCCAGTGGACGTGGTCATCAACCTCACCCTGGCTGCTGGCTGGTACACCGCCGTACACAGGTTAGTGCCAGACCGAGATGTTTGGGTGTTAAAGGAGAGGTTCTCTATTCATAAACTTTTTTAGTATAAAGTCCCTTCTTTATCATTTAGTGTTTGCTTGTTGGGCTACAGAAGAAAAAGAGCGAATTTTATACTTAAAAAAAAAACTGTAAATTTGGAAGGTATCCACTTGAACTGGAGGAACGATTACAGCAAGAAAAAACAGTTTCAAAGTTCATTCAGACTTTGTAAATCTGTCCTTTTTAAATAATCGTTTTAAAGTGTCTGTCAAGGTTGCTGTAGATTATTGTAAGTTGTGCTGGCCAACAAACGACTTTTCAAATGCTTTCACTGTCGCAGACAAATATCAATTTCCAGTATAAAATTCTGAAAGTTTTGCTCGAGTTGCCGCACACTCTCCTCGATCGTATGTGAAAGTTTTGCTCGAGTTGCCGCACACTCTCCTCGATCGTATGGTGTAAGGTGGTCATAAAACTCAGTCTGAGCTGTCTTAAGTCTGTCTAAAGTCTATTATCAGAGCTTTTTAGTCTTGGCTCGTGCAAATAGTGACGTTCAATCACGTGAACGTGTCAAACATCATCAGGAACGACTGGCTACACAGTAGTAAACATGGAGGGGACTCCAGTGAGGCGCAAGAACGTGGAGTCTTGGGCTTTAGAGGAGGAGGAGAAACTGGTGGAGTTGTGGAGTGAGCGAGAGCTCCTCTTTGTACCACGATGGAGTAGAGGAAAAAGTGGACAGAAATCACTGCAGCCCTCAAAATGCACACACGACCACAGCTGTGGCCAAAAGCTGCTTTTGTTTCTGCTCAATTGTTAAACAGTTTTTCTTCAGGTGCAGGATGAAAAATCTCAGAAGGAATCTAGTTGTAGTAAACCTAGTTTTCTAGTGTTTGGCAGGCATTAATCTCTTTATGCATGTACTTATTTATATAATCAATCAGGCTCCTTCAGCCTGTCTTAACAGACCTAAAACTGTTGTTTCACAAAGAAATAGATTCATATACAAATATCTTTATGAGACCAAAGTAAAAGATAAATGGATCAAGATATTAGTTTTCCTGCGCGAAGAATGGAAAATGTCTTGATCCTGTTTTTAAAGGACAGAAACTTGATGTCGCCGCCCTCTAATATGTCTGAGGTGATTAAAGATGTTTAAAAAAACTCAAACAAAAGCCGTGCAAACTGTGCAAAATCTCACACTAGCTCTCTGCGTTCTCTTTAGTTTACTTCAGCAAAGCTGAACAGCCAGTCGTAGCAGATATTTACAGATTTTTAGGGGGATAAAATATGTCTTTGTTTATTGAACCTTGGAAGAGAAAACCTATTATGGCAGCAAAGCAGCCGTCAAAGATGCTGAACAAGATTTTTTGGAGGTTGTTTTTTTTTCATTGAAGCCAGACAGATGTGAAGGAGGGAAAAACAAGTTCCGCTCTTCTGAAATCATGACAAAAGTTTTCCTTGGAAACGTCTTACTCACTACTGAAACCATAAAATGAGTCACGCATTTCAAACTGGAGAGAATATGGAGGACAAAGTTGAGCCAACCACTCCCATGTAACATATTTCATAAAGCATTGCATTACCGCGTTGAAAAATGTGAAATTTAAGGAGGTTACACGTCAGTTTCTCAGCTTTTGAAGGTCTGCATGTCTTATCTCAAAGTAATATACACTACTGAATCACCTGTCAGCCTCTTAAAGCTTCATACTTTACGTAGAAAACCCCGTAGAAATGCAGTTTTACTGAGTAATTTTATTGACATTGTTATGACCTTCCTCTCCCTCCACCCCGCAGACCTAAATCAGCTCTGGTGTACAACTGCACGACCGGCGGCATCAACCCGTTCCACTGGGGAGAGATTGGTAGGTACATTGTTTGTCGTCTTGCTTAAAGGTAATAGAAACCTGTCACCGCAGGCGGATATTTATAGAGGCGGGGTTTTTTTTTTCTTTGCCTGCTGGCATCCCGCAATATTGTTGTCCTCCCAGTTCATCATCACAAATCAATACTCCAGTGTTGTGACATAATGTCCCCGTGATGTTGTTAAGTTGTGTTGTTTGTGGTCGTGGGATCTGGTGGAGAGCGTGTGCCACCTGCTGGGGAGAGACTGCTTCAACACTCGGAGGGTGTTGGTGGGAGACACTTTATATTTATTTGTACTACATTTTTACTGCAGTACATTAACTTCACAGCTGCAGTTGCTCATACAAAGTTATCAGCTTGTAAAATATGATCAAATTTATAGATCCAGATATATAAAAATACTTAAAACTGGCTGCACAGAGACAAAATATACCATTGTGTATTCGCTCCTTTTGTTACCAGATTTATTTTTTATTTATGGTCTCTTTGAGATTTAAAAAAACTTCTTTTTCAAGAGACTTCTGGCCAAGACAGGCAGCAGAATAAACTAAGAACAGTCAAATTAAAAACCGATACAAGACACGCAGACAATATTACAACACGCAGAAATCTAGAAAAAGAATAAAAGTGCAATACAAGCCATGAATTCAACAACATCAGTTTAAAACGACACCCCGGTGATTCGGTCTCTACGTCGTTCAATATGGATTTAAAAGCATTTTGGTTTGTCTGAGGGTGCAGAGTATGCAAACGCACTCTTCCCAAGATCCATACGAGCATTCATACCACAGTAATATCAATGCATTAATATAGATATAATAATATAACTTTATGTGCAGCCATTCCCCTACTAAGTACTTTAACTTTGAGCACATTTTACTGATCAAACTGTTTTCACTACAGTAAATGGTTTATGAATTATTCCCTCTGTTCTCTGGGAACATATACACTCTAATGTGATCCACAACATCTCTATTACTATTATTATTTTCCTGCATTTTATGCAGATCTGTGGTGCGTTTCGGTGCAGTTGATATGAGTCTGTGCTCGCAGTCTGTTTGGTTTGTGATAACTCTTCTTATTTCGCGATAGCAGTGACGATATTGCACATGAAGGGTGAAAGCTCTCATTGTTTGCGTCCCAGCGGTCATCCGATACAGTGGGATTAGAGTGGCTGTGGCTGGACCCTCTCTTTCGTTTCCTCTCAGATTAGCAAACATGCTCCCTTCACCGTGGGAATTGCTACCAGATGGCTCGTAGCGGCGGGATTAGGTCTCATCTCTGTTATGAAAGAAGACCCGTGTGCTCTAATCTCACCGGGCCCCGAATGAGAAGTAGGAATGAAGCTAATCTATAAAAAAAAAAACACGAGGATTAGAAGAGACCAAAAAAAAAAAAAACAATAGATGATGTGACATTCAGAAGAGGAGAGAGGATCCAGCTGCTTGTCTCGAGACCTCGGAGGGCGGCTCAAGGTTAGCGGCGATAACTCCCAACCAGGCTGCAAGGGGGGGGGGGGGGGGGCAAGGCCACAGCTGGCTGTCACCTCAAATCTGGTCATCTCTGCCCCTGCAACCACCACTGCATATCTGTTGCCATGGAAACACGCGGTGCAAGGCCTAGTTTTGCGTGCTCTGTGTGTGTGATGTAATGTCTGTGGTCACATGGCTGCGCTCTGGGTGTGTGGATGGCTGCTGCTGGATTCTGGGAGGAGGAGGAGGAGGAGGCCGGCTGTGCTGCCCAGCGGGGGGAAGTCATTGTGTGGCTGCTTTTTTTTTTTCTTTTTTCTCCCCTGATATCTTCCCCGAGAATCAGAGCTGGCTGAAAATCATGTTCTGAATAAGGCCGGCCGTGGTTCCTAGAAGTCATGATCCTCGTATAGAATCTGTGTTGTTTACCCATTTCATTGTTTCCGGTCAGTGGGTGTTGATAACCTGAGATATCTGAAATTGTTGCCCCACTTTTCCACTGACCTTTTAGAGCAAGGCTAGCCCTAGTTTATGCCTCATATATTACCGCTACATTCAGGTCACAGAGCTAAGCTTCTGTGGTTATTTAACAACACTTACAGGTCCTTCCAAAAGATATTCAAGCCACCGCACGATTTAAAAAAAGATGTTTAACATGTTCTGTTTTTAACTTGAATCTATTTTCACAATCCAAATAAAAATGGCACACAGAAATTACCCAAAAACTCCCCGATCTCCCTCTAATTCGACCTATCATTGCCACTGACAGTATAAAGAATGGACAGTGCATGAGAGCCGCCACCCACAGGTTTCTGAAGCTCAAAATATGCAGCTACAGAGACTTTTTGTACCAGGCTGTAAACATGTTGATTTCTGCTGTGAACATGGGGACTTATGGAGACTGACTCACTTCTGGAGCCAGCCTCAAGTGGCTGATAAATGTTGTCTAAATAATTCTCTCCATTGTGCACCTTTTTGTTTTCCAGAGCACCATGTGATGTCTTCCTTCAAGAGGAACCCGCTGGAGCAGGCTTTCCGCAGGCCCAACGCCAACATCACCTCCAACTACCTGATCAACCAGTACTGGATCCTGGTCAGCCACAAGTTCCCTGCCCTCATCTATGACCTCTTCCTGCGACTCTCTGGACAAAAGCCGCAGTAAGACTCACAGTTGTTTGTCTCTCTTTACTTGAAATGTAAAGAGAAGTGTGTAATAACCTCCGCCCCCCCTCCTGTCTGTCCGCTGTAGGATGATGCGCATCTTCAACCGTCTGCACAAGGCCATCAGCCTGCTGGAGTATTTCAGCAGTCAGGACTGGGAGTGGAACTCTGAGAATCTGAGCATGCTGATGAGCCAGCTAACCCCAGAGGACAGGAAGGTAGGCCGACCCACGAAACATGCTGCCAGGCTGGGCCAGATATTTAACATTTTACAGCTCACTTACGAACCAGACTGTTGAATCCATTTGGCATAATTCTCATCTGAATGGTTGTTGTTACTTCTCCTTCATCTTCTTCTTCTTAGCGGTTACAGAAAATGGTTGGATGGATGGATGTACTGTACTTAAGTATTCCCATCTTATGTCACTCTACATTACATTTCAGAGGGAGATATTATGTATTTTTACTGCAGTACATTAACTTGCTTGCTACAGCTGTAGTTGCTCGTTACTTTGCAGTTTATCAGCTTGCTTATTGGCTCCACATGGACAAAATACCCCACTGTGTATTTGTTTTTTTTATGTTAATAGCACAGTCATATCAGTGCATTAATACAGATATAATAATTTAGCTTTATATGAGAGTGAAAATAGTTCCCTCTCTAGTATTCAGGAGTCTACTGCTCCATCTAGTGAGCGCGAGAGGTATGTCACATTCATTTTCAATTTAACAGGAGCTTTGCCTTCCTAATCGTCTTTTCGGTCTTGCAGACATTTAACTTTGATGTGCGCCAGCTGAACTGGCCCGAGTACATTGAGAACTACTGCATCGGCACCAAGAAGTACGTCCTGAATGAAGACATGTCCGACATTCCCGCTGCCAGGCAGCATCTGAGGAAGTAAGTGAACATAAATAGACCATCTGTCGGAGTTGTTAAGGCACCGCAGCAGGGGAAATTACAGCTTCAGTCAGTCAAAATTATGATTAAATTTACTCTGATAAGAAAAAGTGTATTCAGGATCTATCATTTAACTAAAAATGTCTTCCCTTATTTCCTGTCTCATTCCTCCTCTCTCCCAGACTGAGAAACATCCGCTACACCTTCAACACCGTGTTGGTCGTTTTCATCTGGAGGGTGTTTATCGCCCGCTCCCAGATGGCCAGAAACATCTGGTACTTTGTGGTCAGCCTCTGTTTCAAGTTCCTCTCCTACTTCCGCGCATCCAGCACCTTAACCAACTGAGTCTCCTTCACCACCTCAAGCCAGAGACAGCAGCGCTCACCTTTATAGCTGTCAGCGGGACGTAACATCTGAGACTCTGACCATCCACAAAGGACACTCTTAAATCCTCCTTTGAGTGTGGATTAGCAGGGGGCTCTCTACAGGTGGGGGCTGCGGTCGAGTGAAGCACTCAGAAGGGAAAAAAAAAAGAGGTCTACTAGCCATGAATTATTTGTTTAGTTTGGAAATCTCTCATCAGTACCTGCACTGTTCAGTCACCAGACCCCGTCCAAAAAGAAAGTGTTGTTCATTTTGTACCTACCGTTTTCTTCTCAAAATGGCCAATTATATATGCAACAATAAGCCTTTTTGTGTGACTTCCATTTTCTTTCCCACATCATTGTTTCCATCCTCTTAAATCTAGGTACATTGCCTTGCCTTGTGATAATTTCTTTTCATACTTGAAATGCGGCAGTGCTTCAGTGGAGGACAATTTCTATATAAGATTACTTTGGTTCTCTGTTTTTTACTGTGGGGATATCCAATTCCACTCTTTAATACGCAGGTGATTTGGATATCTGTATGTCTTGCATCACGTGTGTCTACTGCCTTTTTAAGATTACATCCACAAAACTAAACGGTGGTTCTGTCTCAAGACCCGATCCACAGATTATTGAGACCAGTATTAAAGCTAAATTATGACCACACTGTATCACAACATATACCAAAACATACAGATCTGCCATCATCCCTGCTGTTGAGGTTGACACTTATTTACTATCACAAATGATCATGTCAGTATGTCTTTGATCATAAACCTTGTTTGTTTGAATGCTCATCCACTTTTTGCCTGTTTGTACAGCAGTTTGTACTGAAACTAAGTTTACTACTTTTACATCTTTATACTTGCGTCAAAGGCTAGTCTGATATATGTGGTAGACCTTGGCAGTGTATTATATATAAATAAGAGTACATCAGAGTCAAGTTTATTTGTATAGCCCAGTATCACATATTGTACAATGTCTACCAACAGTTTCCAACCGTTTTCTATGTAGGCAAACTCAATAGGCATTTCAGATTTTGGATGGAAGGAGCCATAGGTGGAAAAATTACAAACTAACAAAGTTGGGATAGTTAGAAATACAACAATGGGATTCAATCCAATCAATCAAATTCAAAGATCCAACGCCCATGTGGTAAATCAAAGCGTCCAAGGAATGGGTCCAGTTAAATAGGTATATCGTGATCCATGTAGGTATGTGAGGTTGTAGGACCAAGTAAAGATGGAGGAGACTTTGCCCCAGTCTGTTTCTCTCATGTATTAGCGTTTAATTTCAGTCAAAGGGTAACCATCAATTTTTTGTAAAAATAATTACCCGGAAATGTCTGGAAAAACCCACAATGTGTGGTTCTGAAGGTATTTCTAGAAACCTCAGACGCTTGGACGAAGAAAGATTTCTTTTAGTTCTTGAGGCAGGCCTCTGGATACTGAAGAGGTCATGAGGTTTTTTAGCTTTGGCTGAATAAGATCACATATTTATGTTATGGGCAACCATAAAAATCGCAAAGCAGGGAGGCTACAAGAAAAGTGAGATGTTTTTTTCAGAAGGCTTTTAAGCATGAAGCCATCTTTACAACTGATTGAAATATAGAGTTGAATGTCATCTGCAAAAGAGCGAATATCCATGCAGCCGCTGCAAGTTATATTAAGAATAAAGTAAGTGGACTAAGTACAGAGCCCTGAGGGTCGCCATACCTAACGTGATGGAGAAATGGACTACTATTTTTAAGCAAGTCAAACTGTGACCTATATGTTAGTCTGGACCTAAATCACGAAAGTGCAACGTTATAAACACCCCCCTTGACATCCTTGACCCCAGTTTGGAAGATCTGTAAATAGTTGAACTACATATTATTCTTATAGACTACCAAAAAATTGTATTTGACTGTTGATTTTTGCTTGGTGAGCGTCTTCACAGGATTCCACCACAGAGCTTCCCACAGAGTCTACCAAAAGTGTTAAGTGTGACAGGCAAGTCTGATTTTTACTAAACAAACGAGGAAAAACTGTGTACAGTGTTGTATGTATTGCAAGGTTTGACTCTTGACAGAATACAAATACATTAACAGTCTTTATGGGAGAAAAGGGACAAAACTAAATAAATGTTTATGCAAAGCTCATGTCTGTGGTGTAGTCATGGTAACTGTCCTCTTACTTTCAGTGTGAACCAAAATGTCTGCAGTTGTATGTGGTTTGTATGACGAAGTGGTTTTCGTCAGAGTTGTTTTAACAGAGCTACAGGGCTTATTTAATGGTGTCTTGCTCTTCTGTGTGTCTGTGTGACTAAATCCAATCTCTGCTGGTACAGGAAATCCCAGCTCCTGTTACTGTACGTAACGAACAACAGCAACGCGTAACCGTAATTACTCCCATCTTATACTTTTTGGTGTCATTTGCTCAATGTTTGACCACCTGCATTCCCTGCTCTGACAACACTATTCAAGTCTGCTTGGCAAAACTGAAATAAACTAGAAAAGAAAAAGTGTGCTGCAGTCCATTAAACTTGCCTTCTACCTCCATACTATGTAGTTTCTTTTTTATTTTTTTTTATACAACAGTTAGTTCCAGACCAACTAATTTGATTGGACGAGTCATCCCACGAGTGCTGATATACTTTTCAGTACATGTATCACTCCGCAGGTGTTCTAACGACCATCGCATTAACCGGTCGACATCTGTCTTCGATTGTAACGTTGACGGTTGGAGCTGAACTCTGAACCGTTTCAAACATTTCAACCAAATCACAGCGGTGCCGATATTCAATATAACATCACTCCCTCTCTGTGATATTACTTTAATATTGACAAAAATATAGTTTAATATTGAGAGTTTTATGTCTTTTGCTTTCCAAAGTTAAAAAAAAAAACACCTCAGTGATATCATCTTTGTTATCTCAGCTCAGGTTCAAAAGTTAATGATTCATAGCAGAAAGCCTGTATTATACAGCCTTAAAGTCATGGATATTCATTATGTAGAGAGGCTCTAACAAAAGATGCTGTCTAGTCGTATCATGGGAATCGCAGGATCTCGGGTTTTATGGAGCTTAGGGGCTAAAAAAATCACAATATCTTGGTCTGCTTTGATTTATAACCTATTCTTTTTTAATACAAGTACAATTCTAAATCACAGGCGTACCCTTTAAGCCTTTATGCAGCTCTAATTTGAGTCCTTTTATTCTCTTGAGGTGTCTCCAGGCTTCAAATGACCTTATTTTCTTTCATTCCAGGCTTATTCACTCGCTGCACATATAATACCTGGTCCACCTCTCAAACACTGGATTTACCCACAAGAAAAAGACGACACGATTGTCTACCCACACCCAATGACGAATAAAATCTGAATTTTTAGGGATGTGTGAACACACATTTTATAATCTTCTGCTTGCTGCCAGTGCAATCATCCTCTTCAAACTCAAATAACATAACTTTATTAGACTCCATCCATGCTCTTGTGACTTTACTGAAGGATTAGACAGTTTCCACACGTTAACAATCGGTATTTTGTGATTTTTTTACAGCAAATGAAATGGATCATCACGTTTTTTATGTTAACAGCACAGTGTTTAATACACAGCTTTACGTTTTTCAGTAGAAAAACAGTTTTATGATGTGGTGATGTTGACAATTAAAAAAATAAATTGTACAACATTAAATAACAAAGGACATTCACACACACACACATACCCTCTGATGGTGAAGCTTTCTCTCCTATTAACTCATTTGATTTCAGGTCACCTGCTCACCATTAAACCACGCAGGAAAACATCTACTCCTGAGGGACGTTGTCCGCCAACAAAGGAGTCTGGTGATTGTTCAGATTGTTCATCTGGTTGTGTAGCTGCACATCCTGGTAGAACAGATTCGGCGCAGGATAGTCTGTTAGATCTGCTTCATGGTGAAGTTTACAGTGATTTAATAAAGACAAGAAAATATATTGCCCACAGTATCGGCGACGACTGGGGAAGAAGACATGGTGAAGACTCACCTCTCTGGAACGATAGACTCCAACTTTGAGGCGACAGCAGATAACGTCAAAACAGAAGCCTACAAGCCCGTGGAGCATGCCTTTTAAAGAGAAACACACAAATACATGAATAAATTCAGAGATAAATACATTTTATTTTGAAAAAAATCACAACTGACTGGCATCAAGGGAAGATGCATGTGTGGGATGTCGAGGCAAAGTTCGTAGCAGCTAAACTCCGAGGTTAATAACTCACAAGTGAGAGGGAGAACTAAATGCTAATGTTTTTTATACTGAACTCAACAGTTTAACACTCTAATTTCATATTTCAGTACTACATAGTTCACAGTTGTGGAGGGAGAGAGGTGTGGGGACGGCTCAGGAGAGCAGCGCCAGGTGAGGCGCACCTGGAAATAGATGCAAGCAGATGCGCAGGAGATGCCGGGTGGTCGAGAGCACACGGAGAACCATTATAGTCTGTAGGAAAATTGTGTCTCTGCATAAGTCGTCGGGCTGTTGTGTACTCTGTGCTGAGGACTCTGAGTCAACATCAGATTAAATTACTCCTACTACTACTTAAAATAAATCCTGCATGCAGTGTATTTACTTCCGGGAATCCAGGACTGTGAATTCTCTTTGTTGATCTTTCTACGTGACAGTGTTTATCTGTACTGCTCCTATTAAATAAACAGCTATGATTGCAGTTGAAACCAGACTTGCCCGTCGTGGAGAATATACCCCCGATGATGCCGCACAGTCGCACCAGGAACTGCCAGAACGGCATGTGCTGCTCGCTGACCGTCACCATCAGAGAGCTGGTGTCGTACTTCACAAAGATGCCGGAAACGCCGTGACTGCCCGCTGCGTGGTTTATCACCCTCTCCTTGAAAACAGACAGCGTTGAGGTTAGTGTCGTCCCAGGTTTCTCTTAAACTCTCTTCCTCCTCTGTCCATGCCTCCTCCTGCTTCTCATGGTTTGATATTATTGGGTTTTTACTCACCCGCTCGGTCACGGAGAACTGGTGTGTGTCTGCAGATATCTTGTACGTGTTCAGTCTGGTTGGAACCACTGTGATGAAGTACTGGAACATCTGGTTATCTGTAGTAAAACACACAGCGATGAATACTGTGTCAAAACACCAATATTTCAGGTTTATACATGAATTTTAAGAATGCAGCGAGGATGCAGGGTGAGTTTGGGTCAACTCACGATTCATTGAATCAACACGTCATTAATTCTGCACAAAACTCAGTTTGAGCGCTCTCTCCTATCTCGTGAAAAATAGCAGTAACTTGCTGTTATAGGTGATTTTCTCCGTGCCGTCCAGAGGATTGATGATGCCTGGTATCTCCTCTCCAAAAGATAAATGGTCTATTCGATGGGAGAAGTTGTACGCTGTAACACAAAGACGAGAGAAAGCTCAGGCGCAATCAAGACTGTGGTGAATCACTGAACAAGCTCTAAGTGAAAGTGGGAAAAATGTATCTTGTACTTGTAAGCCTGTGTATAGAGCTGTTAAAATGATTATTAATAACATCTGCAATACATTTTATAATATTATTGATGTAAAAAAAGAGGCACTCGTGTTCAGTAAATGAAATGCCTTTAGTACTAGCCTTGGCAGGAGAGCCAACATAATTTTGTTTGTGCCATGAGATTATAAAAAAGATTTACTGTTAGACAAACAAGCCCGGACACATTCCTTCCCACCACACATACTGTAGTGCATTAGCCTCGAGAGGATTAGGTTCTCCTTAAAGACCCTCCACAAAACCTTTCAAAGAACATATTGATACACTTAGTATCTATAGTGTCTTAGTATCTCTATCTAGTGGTCATCTTGCGATTCGATTACCGTAACGCCCTCCCAGCCTGCACAGTGAAACCCTTTCAGATGATCCAGAACAAGTTGACCAATAGATTTTATGTATTTTTCTGCTATCACAGTCAATTTGCACAACAAAAATTCCCAGGAATCTTGTAGTTGACACGTTCTTAATTATAATTTTAGAAAAATCCTTGGAGTAGTCATAAAGTTTTTTGGTTTTTTTATTCAGAAATAACTTATTTAATCTGAACTGTGTAGTGTCAGCACTTAAATCAACATTAATATCAATATCAGTGAACTGAAATTTGAATACAAGTGAACTAGAGTTGTGTCATCTATTGTAGAACGAATATTTGAGACATTTATTTGAGATAAATCATTAATACAGATAAGAAATAATAAGGGATCAAGAACGGGCCCCTGTGGGACGCCACTGAGTAGTTTGGCTTTGTCGGAATAGCAAGCATTAACAAGAACAAACTGTCTTCTGTTTGTTGTAAGGAAATAGTAGTAATAAAGTTTACTCCAGTCTACTGCAGTCTACTGTGTATGTTAAATTTCATGTCCAAAAACCAATAAAAATATTTGAGGGAAAAGAAATCACTTGTAAGCATAATTAGAAAAACAGTTACGTACTCTCATGGCTCACAAAAGCTGCAATGTGGGCATGACCCTGAGGATGGTGAATGGGCCTAAAAAACACACAAAACAACAATGCCATATAGTTATGTCATTTTTTGTGGAGGGGGCCTGGGTTGGTGCTCAGCTGCAGGAGAGCAGTGCCAGGTGAGGTGATGAACGCACCTGGAAACAGTTGTCTAATCACTGTCTCTTTTTACACAGTAACTGCTGAACCTGGGACACACATAGACACAAGTGGATGTGCAGGAGACTTCGGGAGGTCCAGCCAATGACGCTATCTCTCCATTCCAACCCAACCCAACCCAGGCCTCCTCCACACATTCAAATCCATGTTAAGGAGTTCACTGCAGTCTTTACACAGAGCTGAACGTCCTCTAGTCGTCCAGGTTGACATGTAGTTTCTTACTTTCCCACAGTGATGTGTAGGTTTCCTGCAACTTTGTTGACGTAGACGTGCCCATGTATCCTGCAAGCAGTGAGCGGCTCCATAGAGGAATCCTCCCTGCACACATAAACACAGTTATTGAGCACAGAATTTGACTCCTTAATAGTTTATCTAACAAGCTGGCTAATAAGTCTGTGCCGGAGTTTGTTTGCACGTATAAAACTGACCGTGGTGGCAGGGCAGTGGGGCCTCCTTTGAGGAGAGTTTTGTAAAGGACTTCCTGAAGAGCATGCTCCTCTCTCAGCCTGCTCTGTATGAGGATCAGCGTCCTGAGGGCAGAAAACAAGGACGACAACATGCAAAACATACCTGAGCACTTCAGAAACCACTTCAAAAACTCTTTTAAAGGACAAGGAATCTTGATGGACCGAATCCTGTTCCAGATTTTCTACATAGTTTTAATGTTTCAACTCTCCACAGTCACAAAAGCAGATGTTTTTCTTCTTTATTACCTATAATGACAATTAGAGTGTAAAATTAAACCAACTTAGTCATAAACAATGTATGAATGAAAGAAAAGCAAACATTTAGAGACCTTAAAATCTTAAATGCAAGACATAAAACAATGCACTTCAGTACAGGGAGCTTTGATAAGATAATTTTAGATGTTACAGTGAAAGCTTACCTTTGCCACAGTCTCTGTTGTGGGGTCAGTTCAAAAATAGCCTGAACAAACACACAAATAGAAAAGATGTAGAGAGACTATTTTAATGCCTCTTATTTTCTAAAAAGAGAGAGAGACGTGCTTCACTCACCGGCTCGTAAAGGAGGCCGTTAGATGTGATCATAGTCTCAGCCAGGTCGAGAATATCTGCTCCAACATCTGCAATCACAGATGTAAAACACATGCAATCGCCGCATTAACACATGACACATATTTACATCTGTAATGCACTTTAATGAGTAGAATATCTACACGAGTGACAGAAGAGGTGGGATACTCACGCTGACATTTCATAGCAACTGTGATGTCGATGTTTATTTTCAGTTTACTGTAAATGATCAAAGTTAATAATGAGTTTTAGGGTTATTTCCTAACATGCACTGTAAATATAAGCATCAATCTGTATGAAAATAAGAAGCTTACCTGGAAAAGTCCTTGTCAACTTCATATTCATACTTCATCCACGTGTCCCTATAAACAAAAAACTCCAGGACAGCCAGAAGTGCCATGGCACTAAAAGCTATCAGGGACACTGTGGATGAGACAGACAGGGTGGTTACTGTTCTATCAGACCGGGTATATCAGGTATATATAGGCCAGATGAATGACCCACCTGTCCCTCCGGAGGCTGAGGTCTCCACGTAACTCTCTGACACTTTAGGGAAGGCGTCCAGCTCCTTCACCAAGCTCAGGGCTTTCTTACGTGACAGGCGCCTCATCTTCAGGTTCAGGGCTGTTCTTCACCTCCTCCTGATAAAACACAGATCATCAGTTCATCAGTGTTACAATCAGGACCCCGGTCTACAACCGACAGCCTTATCATGGTTTTTATTAAGGATACAAATGTACATTGTATACTAAACAAATATTAAGAGGTAGAATCAAATCTTTGTGCAGATATCTTGAATATTGAATATAGACACCTTTTATTTATAGATTTCCTGATATTAAAAGACCAGTGTGTAGGATTTAGTGGCATCTAGCAACTACACTGTTGCTGATTGCAACCCTACTGCCTCACCCTCTTCTTTCTACGGTGGCCACGACACACACATGAAAAA